>NW_021680503.1:57364-128762 GCF_001412515.2 Diachasma alloeum | reverse complement strand
AACAGCAACAATCATGTTGAAAAAGTTTCCGGTCAACGTATTATTACATGTTACTAGACGGAGTAACGGCGGATAATCTGGGGAGTTGCTCTCTAGCAACAATCACAGCAACAATCACCTTGAGTTCTTGGTTCAAATCCAAGTCGTGACATTTTTTGTTACCTCAGTCATTCATCCTTTATTTTTCCAGCCAGAATTGAAGGTCGCGGGTTCAAAACCCGACAGAATTTTTAGTTTTTTTTTAATCAGTTGATCTCCTCGTCATCAAGATTTGATCAATAATCATCCAACAATAATCTCTCCCTTTGCGTTTGTCCTTGTTATCTCTAACCAAAATAAGAGCTTCTTCCAGTGTTATGATTCCGCTTTAGGCTGAATCACAAGTGTCACGGTGGCGAAATTGGCTAACGCGTCTGGTTGGATATGTTGAAAAAATTTCCGGTCAACGTACTTACGTATTTACGTATTTATACATGTTACTAGACGGAGTAACGGCGGATAATCTGGGGAGTAGCTCTCTTACACTTTAAAGGGACTTTTCAACAGCAACAATCATGTTGAAAAAATTTCCGGTCAACGTACTTACGTATTTACGTATTTATACATGTTACTAGACGGAGTAACGGCGGATAATCTGGGGAGTAGCTCTCTTACACTTTAAAGGGACTTTTCAACAGCAACAATCACCAGGAGTTCTTGGTTCAAATCCAAGTCGTGACAATTTTTTGTTGCCCCAGTCCATCATTTTCCCTTTCCAAATCAAACATCCCGAGTTCAAATCCCTTCATGTTTGTTAATTTTTTTTATCTTCAACTTGATAATATTTGTTTGAAGGAGACAAAGTCTACCCGTGGCAGCGTTTATTCATTTTTTTTTCACAATTGACGTTATTAAGAGCATCCGGTTGTGATGTCAATATCCCCACCCCTCTATATTCTCACAATGCAAATGGCATTGGATTGTGTTCCCAGATGTATCACATGTACACAATTGAATACAGCCGCATAAACAATTATGAACTATCTGGTGTCAATATAAAGAACGAAAATTCTTAATAAAAATCATCAAAATAGATTAATCAAGACGATGCGCAATAAATATTATTAAATATTTTCACAGCTAGGGGGTTTTGATGATTATTTTTCTATAAATTTGATCGGGATGAAGTGGTGGAATGCGCTGCGAAAAAAAATATCGTGGAGAGTCGGGCAAAATGGGACGTTTCGTGATCTTCTCTAATTGTCAATATCTTCACTTATAAATGAAGATATTGACGGTTGGAAAAGATCTCAAAACCTCCCATTCTGCCTGACCCTCCCCTAATTCTGCGAATTAAATTTGTTTCAGACAAACAAATGCCCAAAATTTTAATACAAAAGCTCCCTATGAATTCTTGTCTGAAACATATAATTGCTTGGCAGAATTATATTTTTTTCTTACTGTGGAAATTCCTCGTATTTTGTTTATGACTCTCTCTCCCGAGATCGAGTGTTACCGAGATAATTACGAATTGATCACTTCGCCACTGAAGTTATCTGTCTTTAATTGTTTGTGACATTAATGTTAATTTAATTTATCGCGTTCCAAATATTCTACACTTGTAAATATCGGATATTTCCCACCCGTTTACTTGTATATACCATTATATTATCATTCGATGGAACCTAAATATGAATAATGAGAACAATAAAATTTTACTGATGAATGGAATAAAAAAATTTTGATTAATTTCGATGAATAAATAATTTTAATTCCATTTAATACCTGTTTCATTAATACTAATTTACAAAATTCTTTCCGAATTATGTCAGTAAATACTTTCATTATCCATAAATCTGCATCGAATTCTACTTGAATCAATAAAATGACCTGATGTGATGACCAATGATTCCAGGGGGCAAAGAAACCGTTCAAAGAGGTCATCAAAGCGAACATTGGAGACGCCCACGCGATGGGCCAGAAGCCCATCAAATTCCTGCGTCAGGTACTGGCCCTGAGTGTCTCCCCAGAGCTCCTAGACGACCCCCGGTACCCGGAGGACGCCAAACAACGCGCGAGGGAGATCCTTGCCGGGTGCAAGGGCTCCAGTGTTGGGTCTTACTCCGAGTCAGCTGGGATCGAGGTAATCAGGAGGCACGTGGCCAGGTACATTCAGGATCGCGATGGCATACCGGCTGATTACAAGAATATCGTGTTATCGAATGGTGCCTCAGACGGAATCAAGGTGATTAATCTCTCTATCAACCGTATCAGTAGATAACATTCTTTCAGAACAGTGCAATCTGTTGGATCGCTTTCTCGTCGAGGTAGAACAGAAAAAAATATGAATTCTCCTCAGTTTTCCAGACCTTAACGAAGCTAATGTGTGATAAATAATATGATGAATGTTCTGGAAACAATCTTTCTGTATTATAAGAATCAAAATCGAATCCTGGTGATGACAATTTGGTACTTGAAATTAAGTCTCCAAAATTAAGGGTTAGAAAGGTCAAAATAAGGGTCATAAGAGTCAGAATAAGCGTCGTAAGGGTTAGAAAAAGGGTTACGAGAGTCAAAATAATGGTCATGAGGGTCAGAATAAGGGTTACGAGGTTCAAATTAAGGCTCACAAGGATCCCAGCAAAAGGTCCAAATAAAGGTCAAATTAAAGCACATATGGGCAAGATAAGGGCCACAAGGGTCAGATTAAAGGTCAAAATAAGTGTGACAAGGGTCAGATTAAGAGTCTAAATAAGGATCACGAGGATCAGATTAAGGTCCACAAAGGTCAGATTAAGGATCCGAGTAAGCGTTAAAATACGGATCTATTTTATAAAAATCCAAATCGACTTCCGGTGATAAAAATTTGGTACTCGAAATTAAGATTCCAAAATTAAGGGTCAAGATAAAGATCACCAAAGGTATAATGAGAGTAATGAGTGTCAGATTAAGGGCTACGAGGATCAGAATAAGGATCATGGGGGTCATGTGGGGGCTGGCGAGCGTAGCGAGTAGGAGGCGTAGCCCCCTACTTTGATGATAAAATAGAAAGAAATAGCAAAAGAGGTTTTTAATTATTCAAAAGCCAAATGAATGAAATGAATTTTTCGACAGACATCACCCCGAAGCCCTCAATCTTCTCATGTTTCCAGACCTTCCTGAAGCTCTTCAACGAAGAGATAAATGGCAAGCCCTCGGGTGTGATGATCCCCATCCCCCAGTACCCCCTCTACTCCGCAGCCCTAGCCGAATTCGGCCTCTGCCAGATCGGCTACTACCTCAACGAGGCCAACAGGTGGGCCCTGGACATAGCCGAGCTGGAGCGTGCCTACACGGAGTCCAAGAAGTCCTGCAACCCTCGAGTCCTCGTAGTAATCAACCCAGGCAATCCAACAGGCCAAGTTCTCACCCGTTCCAACATCGAGGACATCATAAAATTCGCCCACAAGAACCACCTCTTCATCCTGGCTGACGAGGTCTACCAGGACAACGTTTACGACAAAGACAGTGCCTTCCACGCCTTCAAGAAGGTGATGATGGAGATGGGTGAGCCTTACTCAAAACTCGAACTGGCGTCCTTCATGTCGATATCGAAAGGCTACATGGGCGAGTGCGGAATACGCGGGGGCTACGCTGAATACGTTAATATGGACCCAGAGGTGATGGCTATTCTCTCGAAGGCAATCTCTGCTATGTTGTGTCCAACAGTGCTCGGTCAGGTGGTGATGGACGTCGTGATGAACCCCCCGAGGCCGAACGAGCCTTCGTACAAGGAATTCGTGGAGCAGAAGACAGATGTCCTCAAGTCCCTGGCGGAGAGGTCAAGACTAGTTGTCGATACGCTGAACACAATTCCTGGGTACCACTGCAATCCTTCGATGGGAGCCATGTACGTCTTCCCCAGGCTCGATCTACCTCAGAAGGTTATTGATGCTGCTAAGGCCGAGGGGAAAGCCCCCGATGCCTTCTACGCTTTCAGACTGCTGGAGACCACGGGGATATGTGTCATCCCTGGGTCTGGATTTGGACAGAAACCTGGGACCTACCACTTCAGGACGACTATTCTACCGCAGGTCGACAAGATCAAGACGATGCTCAATAGTATCAAAGATTTTCACATAAAGTTCCTGAAGGAGTACAGCTAGGCCGCTCTGGAGATGATTTTTTTGGGGATTTGATCGGGGTGAAGTGGCTGGATGGAAATTCTCTGTATGAAGAGGTTTTATGAGATTACGAATTCATCACTTCGCCACTGAAATCATCTGCCATCTAATTGTTTGTGACATTAATGTTAATTTAGTTTATCGTATTTTGAGTATTCTACGCTTGTAAATGTTGGATATTTCGAGTCCCGTTTATTTGTATATACCAATGTATCATCGTTCGATGGAATCTAACTGTGAATAAAGAGAACAATAAAATTTTAATATTAACTGATGTATGAAATAAAGAGATGTTGATTAATTTCGATGAGTAATCAGTGTTTTTAATGTCGTTTAATACCTCTTTCATTAATACTAATTTACAAAATTCTTTTGGAATCATGTTAGCGCATACTTTTAATATCTACAACTGTACAGCGAATTCTTATTGAATAATTGATGGAGAAAAAAACCCCCATCGAAAATTATTTCCCCCTCCTACAGGTCCTCCGCGAGAGTCTCGAACTCCTCCACAAAGTACCTCATATCCCCCTCGGTAAGTCCCGAGCTCTGCAGCACCAGTCTAAAGAAATTCGGCAATCCATGAAGTGGTTGATAAGTCACCAGCATGGAGCCCTTCTTCACCATCCGCTCCTTGATAATCGGCGCAATCCTGTGCAGCTCCCGGTCCAGCGCCTCCCCCTTGAGCCCCCTCTTGGACTTCGGGACATACCAGAAGCAGACATTGGTGCACTGCGGCTCCTGCAGAAGCCTCCAGCCCTCTCTCCCCCTGATCAACCCCACGAAGAACCTCGACAGATGGAAAACCTTGTCCACGTGCATCTCAAATCCACTGGTTCCCTTCGCTTTCCACATAAACCAGAACTTGAGGACATCCGCCCTCCTTCCACACTGAATATGCTTGTCCCCAGAATCAAAGGAAGTGTCATAGAACTTGTCCTTCTGAAAGAGGTACGTCGCGCAGGAGCTGTGAGCTGACTGCAGGAGATTCTCGTGTCTCGTCAGGAGGGTGGAGCACTGCTGAGGTGCTGCCAGAAGCTTGTGAGGATTCCACGTGACGGAGTCAGCCAGTTCAATCCCTTCAAGAAGTCTTCTGTACTTGGACGACATGAGGGCGCCCCCTCCCCAGGCGGCGTCCACGTGCATCCACATGTCGTACTTCTTGCAGACGTCGTGAATCCGTCTGAGGGGATCGTAACTCCCGAGGACAGTTGTTCCCGAAGTGGCCGACACCATCAGGGGAGTCCCCCCCTTCTCCAGACACGCCTTGACCTTGGCCTTCAGGTCTTCAGGGCACATCTTCCCCCGGGTGTCAACCTTCACCTCGTGAACGTTGTTCGTCCCGATCCCCAGGAAGGCGGCGAGTTTCTTTATGGAGTAGTGAGCGTCCTCGGACGTGAAAACGACTAATCTCTGCGATCCGGAGAGTCCCGTTTCCTTCAGTCTGGGGTATTTGTGGTGTCGAGCCAGGTTTATGGCGTAGCCGTTCGCCATTGACCCCCCCGGGCAGAATATCCCGTCCCCCTTTCCCTCTGTCCAGCCCACGATCTTCCGCATTTCCCGCAGGACCTCATTCTCCATCACGGAAAACACCGGGGAGACCTCGTATGTGTAGACCGATGGGTTCAAAGCGTCTGTCAGCCATTGCCCAGCAAGACCGTAGGGGTCGACACTTGAGAACAACTGATTGACAAATTTGGGATTCCCCGTTTTGACGCTGTACTTGACGACTCCGCGCGCCAAATTCAACAGCGCCTCGTGGCTGATGCCAGATTTTTCCAGGCGGAGGTCTATCGTGGAGGGGAGCCTCTCTGGATCCACCCAGTCCACGACCTTGGTCTTGCGCGAGGTGCCCTGGATACCGTGGGATAGAAGTTGTTAATCATAGTGATCGTTTGACAAGATGCTGGGTGCAATCTAGGGGGAATTTCGAAATGGATAATTATGCGTGGAGACTGGAGGCGTTCGGTATTTAAATTGTTGGTGGTTTGCGTAATTTTACGAAGGCTGGGGTTTGATGATACAAAAAAGGTTTTATGGTGGTTTTTATGGGTTGTCGAGACTTACAGGGATTTGCGGAAACTCATGGTTACATTGATGGAGTGATTCATTTATTAGAAAACGAGATTTGTGAAGTATTAATACTAATTAACGAATGGTAGAGTTGAATGTGAACAAATAAATATTCGTTAATAGTTAAGGAATGATTCACTAGGAAGGTGAAAGTCGAGGCAAACAAGGCTCCTCAAATATGCATTTGTTGGCTAGTAACGAATGAACATTTAGTGAGACCGAGTAGTCTTGCCTCCAACCAAATCCATTTGTTAACGATAACTCATCCTTTCTATCAGTGGACTTTTAGATGAATATCTTCTCAGATTTTAATGAAAATTTCGAAATTCTAGGAAAATAACGGAATTTTTGAAAGAAAAAAAAGGTTTGGAGAGAATTTTATTTTAGACATTATGCAATTTCAATTAGCGAAGTGAATTTTATTTTAAACATTATGCCGTTTTTGGATCGATTTTTTAGCGAAAAATTCAATGGAGCTTCATATTTCTACACCAATTATTGTTTAAAAATGTTTTTACTGAAATTTTTATTCGCAAATTCTACTTTGTTTCGTTGTATTTTTTTCTCATTACAAAATCCAAAAGGAAAACTTCAATCCCAAGAATTCTTATAAAATAATTCTCAATAGGATAAATTGTATAGAAAAATCAACACCTATTATTCTCTTCTTATTGAATAGAAATGTCAATCGAAATCGACGCAACATTGAATCCATTTTTCAAAATGATTCCAATGGAATTCGAATGAAAATCCAATACAATTCTTAGAGTTTTTGAATTAAAATTCAGTAAAATTTCTTGAAGGCAACAAATAAAATTTTTTCGATAGAAAAACTACGGATGTTCATTTTGCGGTATGAATTATTCGTTCAATATTTTCCAACAGAAATTTTTGCGCACAAGCTATCTAATTTTTTTTTCGCTGTTTTTGTTCGTTTCTCACAACAAAATTTAAAGGAAAAACATCTATCTCAAGCATTCTTATAGAAAAATCAACATCTATTAACTTTTTCTTACAAATAAAAATTACGATTGAAATCCACGCAAAATCGATTTAAATTTTCAAAAGAATTCCAATAGAATTCATATACTTCCAATCATATGTCATATTATTCACATACTTTTCCAATAAAAATTCAATAGAATTTTTTCAACAAAAAAAATGAATTCTTTCATCCATAATTTCACCGGAATTCCAAAAAATCACCAAAAACTGATGTCTAAATCCAATTTTCTTCCAAACCAGTCTTCTGGGAAAATCTTCCTGAACGAAAGCAACCCATTCATAAACCTCGACCCATTTCATCACTTCACTCCACAAGTAATGTACTCACATCAAAAACCGCGTCCTGGAGAACAATTTCGAAGAAATCTCTGAGAAATTTTTCGTGTTTCACTCTGGTCGGAGTGCTTTCGAACTGTCCAGAGAGCTCTTCATTCACGTATTCCTTGATACAACAGTCCATGACGCCTCTCTGACCATCCCCAGACAAACCCTTATGAAAACTCCCCGAGAGGCCAGTGGACACGTCGTTGATATCCTCGACGCAGGCCGGCCCTAGGGTATCACAGTACGTGTCCTCGTTCACTGGCATCTCGACAGCGCGCTACAACTGGAGTGTAATCGTCAACCGCAGCGTTCTTTATACGCTAAAAAGTATCTCATCAAGGACGTGAGACCCCCGCCAATATTTCTATCCGCGATAGAGCGTTCATCTAGCCCGAACGTTTCAATCGTAATTCATGTCCCCGGAAATCCAAGAGCTTTGGAGAAAATTATTTACGTCAACGGACTTTCCTCATGACTTCTCCGTCTTGATTCATCAAGTTTTAAGCAGACAGAACTATGTTAATTCCAAATTTTGTTTCCTCGTTATAAAATTAAAATTAGTTGTCTTCAAAATGGTGTATTTATGCGCGGATTTCGCAGAGAATAGACTAAATTTGTGAATTTTGTTATTATAATTTATTTATTTATCATAAATTTATTGAAAAGTAACAAAAACCTATTCATTCCAAAGATATTTTCGGAATAATCTGCAAAGAATAGAAATGAAAACAAACAGACTGAAAAAATTCCGTAAAGAGTAATTTCCAAATATCTTTTGAATCATCAGGATTAGAGAAAAATGTCTAAAAACCTTTTTCGTTGGGCGTGAAATTCTCTACAAAAAAGGTAATTTGACATTTTTCTCTAAACCCACTCGTTTCGAAGGAATTAACGACTAAATGGTACAGCAGTCGAAATGTCCTCGGGACACTAAACAAAATCATTGAATGACTTCCACGAGGTCATTCTCACCCGGAAAATTACTAACCGGCATCCTAGTCCGACTTCGCATCACAAAGGTCATACCGGGAAATAATTAAACTTCACGAGTTATTACAGTTAAGGAAAGACGAATGACGAGAAATATATAATTGAGGAAAACTTCCCAGAGGCTCTCATGGTCCGATGATTTCGATAGAAATTCGAGGGCTACCGATGACCTTGCAAAAGGCCTTCTAATAACACCTAGTGATTCGTTAATTTAATTATAAAAAAATATGATCTTTCATTGCTCTCCTGAACACGACTTCAATGCCTCAAGGAATTTGAAAGTATTCAATCATTAACGGCGTAATAAATCATTGAAAAATCCCCCTCGCAATGCGTTATGAGTTTTTTTTCCAATATTATGTGTTCAGCTTGGGTGATTAAATAATTCCATAAAATTTTCATTCATAAAAGTTGTTTGACTTTATAATATCAAAGGACAGACCTCATTTCCTCGATAATAACTTCAGATAAATCAACAATTTTCCATAATTCATTAATTCATCATCTGAATTATTCACTTGATTTTGTTGTTAAGCTGAGGATTGAGGAACAATGGGGGCAATTTTCAAATAATGAGTGGAGGGTGAATGAGGCTTAAGGTACTTCCGCAGTAAGTATACTTGGTGAAAATTTCGAAATGGTATAAAGTGGTAATATTTGGATCATATGTTGTTGACCACATTAAAAATATATTCCCAAAATTTCAAGTCTCTGGTCCACCCCATTTTTGAGATATGCATCGCCAAACATTCAATTTTTGTGTTTTTCCATTTTTGACGATGTATATTTCGAAAATGGGGTGGACAAGGTACTTGAAATTTTGGGAATAGTTTTTGAATGTGCTCAACAACATATGATCCAAATATTGCGTCTTTATACCATTTCGAAATTTTCACCAAGTATACTTACTGCGGAAGTTCCTTAATCAATTTCAATAGAGAACTTGCATGACTTCAGGAAATTTTTTCGACTTCAATAAAGCATTTTCCATTTGGAAATGATAGAAAATTGTTCTATAATTAATTATTAATTTTTAAAAATTGTACCCTTCATCTGTAATGCCGTCAGAAGGTATTATAGGCTCTCAACCAATCACAAGTGGTATTCCCACGAGCCTAACCTATTCTATATGTGCCTTAGCCAATCAGAAAGTAGAACTCCTCCCATTCGCCAATGGGACACATCTCCGAGTTTATAACGTCATCACTAAATGATTCGTTTTAAAAACGATCGATTGATTATTGTGGTCTACTTAGGATATAATTGACAAGATTCCTCTGCCTATTTACGTATTCATCCGCTAAATAAAATTTATAAATCGATAAGAAAAATTTTTCTAATTATATTTCACAGTATTTTTACGCGGATGAATCCCATAATCTTGTAATGGGACTCTTCTAATTTCAATAAAAAATTTGTATGACTTCAGGAGATTTTTTCCCGTTTACGACTCCAATAAAGCATTTTCTACTTGAAAATGAAAAAAAAAACTGTTCTATAATTAATTATCAATTTTTTAAAATTGTATACTTCATCTGTAATGGCGTCAGGTTTTATGGGCTCTCAACCAATCACGGGGGGTCTTCAGACGAGCCTAACCTATTCTATATGCGTCTTAGCCAATCAGAAAGTAAAACTCCCACTCGCCAATAGGAAACATCTCTGAATTTATGACGTCATCACTAAATAATTCGTTTTAAAAACGATTGACTGATTATTGCGGTCTATTTAGCCTACAATTGATAATATTTATCTCTCTATTTGGGTATTTATGCGCCACATAAAATGTACAAATGGGTAAAAGAATTAAAAAATCATATTCATACGAATTATTATTAACTGGGCAGTAAAATATTTATACAATGAAAGAATATCATCTCCTTACCCATCTAATCTCGATTACGAAAATTACTTTATCACATTCATTACGTACGCCCCGTACAGATTCAATAGTTGCATTCAGTCTACCAGTCATGTAGATTTTTTTTAAACATTCGTTCATTCAACTTTTATGTAATAAAAAATGACATAAGCTGCTTTTTTCATTCCGCAATGAAATTAATCAATGGAATATTTCCACTTCTGACAGGGAGAATGTTTACATTTCAATTATTATATCAGTTATTTCCACATGAATTCAAATATTTGACGTAAGAGAGCGTGAAAATTCCTGATCCATAACGATTAATTATTGAGGAAAAAAATTATATTGAATGAGTCTCACTACCTTGAAACTTATATCCGAGGAATTGGATTTAATTATACGCGGATGATTGTTGAGTGTAATTATTGGCCTGCACCCATGATAATTGTTCAACATCTTCGAAATTCCTAAGATGTTTTTCACGATATTATAAACTTTGTAAAACTAATGTAACAACTCAGTTGCAATAAAATTTTTATCTAAAGGATAACAAATACAACCACTAAACGTTTATGGTTTTTCATGAATATCTCAGAATCTGGAGGAGATACAAAAATTTTCGTCTCGACCTTTTTTGTAGCTCTGGTTTTTCCCCATAAAAAAGATTTTAACGAAAATTTTTGTATCTCTCTCAGATTCAGAGATATTCGCAGAAAACCGGGTGTGGAATTATGCTAATCTCGTTCTGAGACTTTGCTACATGATTAATTGCTCAACAACAGGAGACGATTGAGTGATTAGCAGAATCTGATAGTCTGACCTCTTGGTTATTGTCTCGAGTTGTTGAGTGCAACTCGCTAGATGCCCATTTTTTATTATTATTTAGAGAGGATTTACTCTGGAAAATTAGCCGAAATACGCGCCGCAGTGAGAACAACGTCGATTTTTCAGGAGTAGACAGCAGAGGATTCCCAGGGGGAAGAAGAATATCGCGCAAAAGATACCTAGGCACGTGTAATCGTCCTCGAGAACTCCGACCTGAAGGAAAATTATCAGAAGGATATAATTGAGACGTTGAAAAGTGCAGGCGCTGGGGAAATTTCGACATAATATCGCAAAACGAATTTCTCGCATAAAATTTATCATCTCATCATGCTCTCCACTCAAGAAATTATTTTTGTCATATATTATGACGATTTTTCTCTCACTGGGAGTTGGGGAAGTAGCGAGCGAGGGGAAGGGAAGAAAATGTAAAAACGCGAGAAAGGATGTATGTGAAAAATATAATATAATATAATATAATGTGGTGATATAATTGCGGAGAATGTCAAGGTCTTTAGATGAATTTCCGTAAACCCCTTCACTCTGGGAATATTCATGTAAGAATGAGTTCTCATTTCAAAAGACAAGTTCAGAATTCACAATTTCATTATTTTGTAAATATCTTCGGAGTGCAGTAATTGGAAAAAATTTGTGAACAAATGTTTTTTGGAGGAAATTTTAAGAGATACGAAAAATGGGCTGTAATAAATTCTTGTCAATCTCGTTAATCCGAAGGAATTCGCAAAATAATGAACTTGTGACTTTTTACTCGAAACGAAAAATGAAAAATTCACGATATTTTTTGTAAATATGTTCGGAGTGAAGAGGTTCACGAAAATTTATCAAAAGACCCTTTTCGTAGAAAATTTCAATCGCTACAAAAAATGTTCTCTAGTAAATTGTCGTAGACCTCCTCACTCTGAAGTTATTTTCGAAATAATGACCTGCCCTCTCCCTTCAAACGAAAAATGAGGAATTCACAGCGACATTTTTTGTACATATTTTCAGAGTGAAGCAATTGAAAAAAATTTTTCAAAAAATCATTTTTCTAGGAAGTTTCAAGGGCTATAGAAACCGTTCTATAATAAATTCTAGTAGACCTTCTCACTCCGAAGTTATTTTCAAAATAATGACCGTTGACCTCTCACTCCAAACGAAAAATGAGAAATTCTCAATGATATTTTGTCTAAATATTTTCGGAGTGAAGAGGTTCATGAAAATTTATCAAAAGACCTTTTTCGTAGAAAATTTTAACAACTACAAAAAACGTTCTCTAATAAATTCTCGTAGACCTCCTCACTCTGAAGTTATTTTCGAAATAATGACCTTCTGCCTTCTCTCTCCAATCGAAAAATGAGAAATTTACGACATTTGTTGTACATATTTTCGGAGTGAAGCAATTGACAAAAATTTTTCAAAAGATCATTTTTCTAGGAAATTTCAAGGGCTATAGAAACCGTTCTATAATAAATTCTCGTAGACCTTCTCACTCTGAAGCTATTTTCAAAAAATTGACCTTCTGACCTCTCACTCCAAACGAAAAATGAGAAATTCTCAACGATATTTTTTCTAAATATTTTCGGAGTGAAGAGGTACACAAATATTTATCAAGAGACCTTTTTCGTATAAAATTTCAAGAACTACAAAGAACGTTTTCTAATCAATTCTCGTACACCTCCTCACTTCGAAGTTATTCGCAAAATAGCGATCAAGAAATCCCATTTAATCTCTCTCCCACTTCCCCAAAGCCCGGATTCCCCGAACAATGAAAAAACTAAAAATTTACTCTGCAAGCAGGACAGGCTCCGACCAGTATAATCTCCGGCACAATGACAGTTGTTGTTGTTGTTGTTGTTCCATACGACGGCACCGATGAGCCCTGATAGGGAGCACCAGAGCTCGGATAATACCCAGGTGGTGGTTGCCACGAGGTATTGGCTAAATGTAAAAATTGAGAGTCAAGGAACAGTAACAATTCCCCCGAGTAATCCCGCAACAATCAAGAGCGAAAAAAAAGAGCGAAAGAGAACGAGTGACAATTGCACATAACCTAAGCCCGAGCATCTTAGTAATACCTTGAGGAGCAGTTGCTACAGAGTATGGAGGTGGTGGGTCGTCTTTTCTCATCAGTGGAGCACCCTCCATGGTCTCAGAATGCTCTCGACGATTCACTAGAAGGAACAACTAGAATTTTGATATTTAATTACAAAAACCCGATCAGCTGGTGGAACCGAGTGGAACGGGTTTGACATGCGCAGTTCTACCGAGAACTACAGTTTGCGATAACGGAGATGATTCAGATGTATCAACAATGGAGTTGATGAGTAAAAAAAAAATAATTTTGCGCCTTCAGAGAGCAAAATCATCTTGAATTCCGAATAAAAAAATTAAGATATTTTTTTATAATATTATTTTAGATTTTTGCCAACGAATAGAAGCTTTGTAGTCGTAATTATAAAAAAATGGAATGTTTGGAGTAAAATTCATGAAATCATTGGAAAATTCTAATTTTTTAAGATCGCAGCCAGTTTGAATAATGAATGATTCATTAAAAAAATTAATTTGTTTCCCAAAAATCATTTTTTTTAACGAAAAAAATTTAAAAAGAAATGAATAAAATTTTTTAAATATGAAACAATTCCCATTATTTGTTTAAAAAATGATTCTAGCAAAATTTAATTGTACAAAATAGTTACTCTTAAAAGTGAATTCATAAAATAATCGGAAACTTTGAAATTTTTGAAGATTACAATCTGTTTTATGAATAATTTATTTTTAAAATCCATTTGCTATCCTGAAAATGATTTCTTTGAAATAAAAAAATTTGTAAAAAAAAATTGTAAACAATTTCTGTAATCGCGAAATGTCGAAAATGTAATTTATTTAACACTTAATTTAAACCAAATTTTAAAAAATGCATGAAATTATTGAAAAATTATAATTTTTGAAGATTGCAATCTGTTTTATGAATAATTTATTTTAAAAATCCATCTGCTTTCCTGAAAATCATTTCTTTGAAATTATAAAATTTGTAACAAAAAATTATAAACAATTTCTCTAATTTATTCACAACTCCGAAATGTTGAAAATGTAATTTTTTTAAAACATAATTTAAACCGAATTTTAAAAAAATCAAAAAACCAAGGTGAATGTAGTTCGCCATCCTTGAAAATACTATAAAATCAAAATAATTTCATAATAAATAAATGACACAAATCGCTCGCTGCACCGCCACCCACAGCCACAAGATAGCGTTAGCCAGCAGTCCAACACGTCAAATCCCCCCAACCCCATGCCATATGTGCCCTACCTGTTTGTGAAGATCTACGTAAAGCCCAAAACTCCCACCACCTCGTCGTACAACGTGCCAACAGTACACTCCCAAGTGACACAAAAATTACCCACACCTCGGAGGCCCCCAAAAGTGTCTCAAAAATTCCCAAAACATCGTGCCAAACGATGAAAAAAAACGTGTAACGAGTGACAAGGCACCCCCGCAAAAAAAATATACTCCAACAACACGTCCACCGATTGTTGAAGATGCTTACGTCAACGTACTTTCACATTTTTAACCTCGAATACGACTCATCACTCCCAAAACCCCCGATTGAACAAAAACAACAGGCCCTTTAGGCCCCCAAACCCGGAACATCTCATGAAACAACTGTTTCATCATTGACGATGCAAAATAACTCTAAAACAAGAGAAATGTTTATAGTAAGAGCACTGGAAAAAATACTAGCCGATAAGGACGTCAAGCGTTCCCACTTGTCACAATTACGAAAATCATGTGAAACAGCACTAGGTGAGTCCTCACAGATGTCCAATAACTCTGCAAAATCCCCGTAAACCTCCCCAAAAGACTAACGAATTGTTTTTAATTTACCCAGAAAGTAAATAAATAAATAAATAGTTCGAGATAGTCGATAGACGTTGAGTAATGAGACAATGTTAATGAAGATCAGTTGATCAGACGTTTCAATCATTCAAAATATAATTTTAAAAAATAATGAGTTAATGTTTATAATAGAGGAAGGCTGATCTAGGAATGATGTTCAATACCTGTGACTCGTCCCAATAATTTTGTAATTAATATAACTTGGTTCTCATTAAATTATTTGAATGCACCTCTTCAAGACATTTTTTTAAATTGATAATGATCGACCGATTTGAATTAAATAAACATTTTATTTTATTTAAACAAATATTACGTTTTAATTCACTCATTCTCTTCCCTGTATAAACATTTCTAATTAATATTTGTTTATATTTTTATAAAAATGATTCACTTGATGTGAATAAAACCTACATTTCCATGAAAGAAACTCATTAATTAAAAAAAATTAAGTTTATTGAATTCAATTCAAATGTTTCTTTGGTGGATTTGAAAAATTCGTTTCTTTAGATTGATTTCCTCGTTTAATTTGATTCCCTAAAATTTATTTTAGTGCATCCTTCAATTACTATTCAATACAAGACCCTTAAAACTCTCATACTTTAATTTCCCCTCATTCATTCATTCCAAATTGTATTAAAATCAATTAAACGATTTATTTTATCAAATAAGTTATTATATTTTAATTAACTCATTGTCTTCCCTATCTAATCATTTCTAAGAAACATTTGTTTATATTTTTAGAAAACTATTGACTCGACGTAAACAAAACATAAATTTCGATCAAATGACCCATTTATTCGATTAAAATAAAGATTACTTAATTTAAATAAAATGCGTTTCTGTGTGCATTTGAAAAAATCGTTACTTCAGATTGATTTCCCCCTTTGGCTCCATTCCCTAAAATTCATTTCACTCTATCCCTTGATAACTGTTCAATCCAAGAGCCTAAAAATTCTAATCCTTCAATTTCTCCTCATACATTCATTCTAAATACTATAAAAATCCAATGAACGATTTATTTTATAAAAAAAAAATTATTCTCCCTTACTCTTCCCTATCTAATAATTTCTAATTAACATTTGTTTATATTTTTGAAAAACTATTACCTTGATGCGAACAAAATATAAATTTCGATCAAATGAACCCACTTATTTGATTAAAAAGAGTATTATTTAATTGAAATAAAATATATTTCTGGTGCATTTGAAAAATTCGTTACTTCAGATTGATTTCCCTGTTTGCAATTCCAATAGAAGACTAAAAATTCAAATCCTTCAATTTCAGACGACCTTCGAAAGGAGATAAAAGAGGTGCCAAACGTGCAAGGCGAGGAGGCGATATCAAACGCCCTGCCCCAGCCGAAGAACGACTCAAACGTAATATCAGCAGAGAAATACTTTCTCCCCTTCGAGCTAGCATGTCAGAGCAAATCCCCCCGAATAGTGGTGACAGCCCTGGACTGCCTGCAGAAGTTGATAGCATATGGCCACCTGACTGGCAACGTTCCAGACTCAACAGAGCCCAACAAACTGCTGATCGTGAGGATAGTGGAGACGATATGCACCTGCTTCATGGGCCCCCAGACAGATGAGGGGGTCCAGTTGCAGATAATCAAGGCACTTTTAACTGTGATGACTAGTCAACATGTCGAAGTACATGAAGGGACTGTTTTATTGACGATACGCACTGTGTATAACGTTTATTTGGCGTCGAGGAATCTTGTTAATCAGACGACAGCTAGGGCTACGTTGACGCAGATGATTAATGTTATTTTTGCGCGAATGGAGACGCAGGCTGAGGACGATGCGAGGATTGGAGAGAATACGGTGAGATATTAACGCATTATTTTTGGGGCTTTTCCTCATTCTTCTGCTGAAGTTATTTATAGAGAAGATTTTATCTTACACTAATTTTCGTGATTTAATTCATTGCCTTAAAGCTGTTTTTTTTTTAAATTGGGGAATATTTTGGGGGAATTGAGAGTCCCAATGCAATTTTTCAAGTCTTGAGGTTTTGAATGAAAAATTATCAATTTTTTGAAATGAATAATGGATCCAGCATTTGAATTCAATGAAATTCCTCATTATTGAGCAGCAGGAAAACGAAAATTCTTCAATTTAGTTGAATTTTCAGTCCAACATGAATATT
The DNA here is from genome assembly GCF_001412515.2 of Diachasma alloeum. NCBI lineage: Eukaryota > Metazoa > Arthropoda > Insecta > Hymenoptera > Braconidae > Diachasma > Diachasma alloeum. Next base: position 111,496 of record NW_021680503.1, on the reverse strand, counting down.
CTGGGCCATATTACGCTGAAATTTCAATTAATTGAAATTTGAAGAATGCATTCATCAGAATTTTATCAATTTCCTGAAAATTTACCATTTTTTTTTATTTCTCTATAAAATTATGAATTATTAATAATATCCAAGTATCTTTTACAGTTTGGTACAGACCACACTATAGATTCAACCGTTTTCAAGCATCAAATTTGTTAATTAAACTGCGTGAGAAAAATGAATCATTTCTTTTTTAGTGAAGAATGAATAAAGCATTCGAATTAAATAAGCGTTTTATGTTGTGAAGAAAAATTATTACGTGTTAATTAACTCATTCTCTTCCCTAGCTAAACATTTCTAATTAACATGTGTTTATATTTTTAGAGAACTATTCACTTAAGGATGTTCTACACCCTTTCTGCCAAAATTCACGTTTTTTTAATTTTTCTGGCAAACTTATGATGGAATTGACGTGAAAAAATATAACGTTTTTGCGTTTTGTCATTATTTAATGACTGACGAAATTTTAAGGTGGTGCGAACATTTTCCTGCGTTTTCTCTAAACTTTTAAAAAGAATCACAAAACTGTAGAAAAAACGCATGAAAATTATCGCACCACTACGCAACTTCGTGAGCCATTAAAGAATGACAAACCACAAAATCGTTATATTTTTTCATGTCACTCCCATCGATAATTTGCTAGAAAAATGAAAACAACGTCAATTTTGGCTAAAAGGGTGTCGAATATCCTTAATGTGAATAAAACCTCAATTTCCATTAAATTGGATTCAAATAAATATTATTGAATTTACATAAAAGGTTCCTTTGGGAGCATTGCAAATTCCAATTAATTAAAATTAAAAAAAAACCATGGATATTCAGCCTCATTCAAATTACACTTAGCACGCAATTATTATTCATGAATAGTTGAAATTGTTTAAACTTTCGTAAACCTGATTTTTTAGACATGAAATAGATTTCTGTTAAAATTCTGGCTACGAATAATTTTTTTGAAAGAATGGAAAATTTGGTAAAAAATTGATTGTTTATAAATTATTTATAAAAAATGCTGGTAATTTTCAAAAATTGCAATTTTTAAATTATCTCATCAATCTTCCTCCAAATATAGACTTTCTAATTTTTTAAACTGATTTTTAATAATTTTCAATAATCCAATACCTTGGAATACCCCTCAAACTATAATGCAATTTAAATATCGAAGTCTCCCATAAATTTCACACCCAGCTTCTCACCAATGTGGCCATGGAAGCCCCTCACGAAAAAAATCTGTTCTCAGTGTCCCCAGCCCCCAGAGACCCCAGTAACCCGAGTGGACCTGGACGAGACCCCAGGGGATCCCCCCGAATCCTCCTTCGAGTCCTCCCAAATCGTCGCCAGCATCCTCGATGAGGTAATAGCCACCGTCGTACCTGAAGACCCGCCAGCGCCCTCGCCCCTGGAGGACACCAACCCCGACCAAGTCCAAACCGACGACAACACCGACGAGACGACAACCGAGGCCGACAATATGGTGACAGCAAAGTTCAGTCATGTCCTTCAGAAGGACGCCTTTTTAGTCTTCAGAGCCCTGTGCAAGCTCTCGATGAAGCCTCTGCCTGACGGCACCCCAGATCCCAAATCCCACGAGCTGAGGTCCAAGATCCTGTCCCTGCAGCTGCTCCTGGGCATCCTCCAGAATGCCGGGCCAGTCCTGAGGTCCAACGAGATGTTCGTAATAGCGATTAAACAGTACTTGTGCGTCGCGTTATCGAAGAATGGAGTGTCCTCAGTTCCCGAAGTATTCGAGCTGTCGCTGGCACTGTTCCTAGCCCTGCTGGCTCGATTTAAGGTCCACCTGAAGATGCAGATCGAGGTGTTCTTCAAGGAGATCTTTATGAACATCCTGGAGACGTCCAGCAGTTCGTTCGAACACAAGTGGATGGTGATTCACGCCCTGACGAGGATTTGCGCCGATGCCCAGAGTGTCGTGGACATCTACGTTAACTACGACTGCGACCTGTCAGCAGCGAATTTATTCGAGAGACTTGTCAACGATCTGTCGAAAATAGCGCAGGGTCGTCAGGCACTGGAGCTCGGTGCCTCCCCCAATCAGGAGAAGTCGATGAGGATCAGAGGGCTCGAGTGTCTAGTTTCCATTCTCAAGTGCATGGTGGAGTGGAGCAGGGATCTCTACATCAACCCTGGCACCCCAGTGGACCAGCAAATGCCCACTGAACCACCCGATCCACCTCTCAACTCGTTGCCTCGTTATGGCAGTGCTGGCAGTCTGTCATCAGCGAATTCTAGTCTTGTAGGGAATAAGGAGGTGTCGGACTCGCCAGAGCAGTTCGAGGTGCAGAAGCAGCAGAAGGAGGTGTGGGAGGCCGGCATCGAGATATTCAACAGAAAGCCCAGCAAAGGGATTCAGTATCTACAGGAGCAGGGACTGCTCGGGGCCTCTGCTGAGGATGTCGCGAGGTTTCTCCATGTCGATGAGAGACTCGATAAAACCGCCATTGGGGACTTTCTGGGGGATCATAATCACAATCAGGTCATGTATAATTACATAGACCAGATGGACTTTGTTAATAGGGATTTGGTGTCGGCGCTCAGGTATTTTTTGGAGGGCTTCAGGCTGCCTGGGGAGGCGCAGAAGATTGATAGGCTCATGGAGAAGTTCGCCAGTCGGTACTGCGAGTGCAATCCAAAGTGAGTTGATGGGGTTTTGGAAATTAAGGCCCGGGGGGATCATCTTTCGAACGTTATCTCGACTGTTTTTCCATCTTCGTAATGGAAAATATATATTATAGTAATTTACATTGGATTTCACATCATGCGGGAGTCCCTAAAAATTATGATTGTACAATCAAAAAAAGTATAAAAAATACTGAATTTTGTCAAAGAGCGATTTTAGTAAAGATTAGGAAATAAGTCCGAAAGAGAGGAAATTGGGAATGGATAATTTATTATGGTAAGTAACGGTCTGACAGCCATCGACTACTGTGACAAACGACGAACTAACAGACATTAGATACATCAAATTATTAATTTCCCAATATTATTTTAAAACGCTCTCTGAAAATGTAATTTTTGGAGACTCCAGGGCTATGCAAAACTGAAGAGCAATTGGAGATCATTTCAGATTATCAAAATAAAAAAAACAACCAAGATCACGTTCGAAAGATAATTCACTGGGCCTTGATTTGAATTTCAGAGAGGGAGGGAGAGAGAGATTGAATGGGATTTTCATACTTTACTGGAAATTCAAAGAAATTTCAAATTTTTTAGCAGCAAAAAGAGAATTCTCCAACTTATTTGAATTTTCAACAGCATTTTCAGTCGTTAGAAAAATTCAAAAATGTGTTTATCTGAACTTTGCTGGTTTTTATCTATTCTCATGGAATAATTTACTAAAATTGACCGTTTTCATTGATTTTTTCATCGAGTTGTGAATTTTCAGTAACAAAATTCCGTGAAATTTCAGTGGATTTCGAGATGTTTTCTTCAAGCTTGAGAAATTTGATTAACCCTGCCTTTTTCGATTTCCTAGCAATGGCTTGTTTACCAGTGCAGACACCGCTTACGTCCTAGGTTTTTCGATAATAATGCTGACGACTGATCTCCATTCGCCGCAGGTCAAGAATAAAATGACCAAAGAGCAGTATATCAAATTGAATCGACGGATTAGTGATAATGAGGATCTACCCGAGGAGTATCTCTCTAAAATTTACGACGAGATCGCTGGGAATGAGATCAAGATGAAGTCGCATCCCAACAGGCCAGGGAAGCAAGGTAAAACTTAATATTTTTGTGTTAAACATCTGCTAAACACATACGACAAAAATTCACAGAAAAATTTTGTGAATTGGCTAGAAAATTTTGTTGGATTTTCATTGAGGTTTTCATTAATTTATGGCTGAGTCTATAGGAAAATTCCGCATCTCATCTGTTCGTTTTATTCATTATTTTATATTCCATTGAAATATATTCTATAGAAATTCTCAGCTCCAATTTTCCATTTTGATTTTTTTAAGAGAAAGGAAGAAAAAGATAGAAAATTTATGTAGAAGAGTTCCTATCAAAAATGTCTCAATAGAAAAATTTGAATAGAAACCAAAATGCTAGATTTTGTCTATAAAATAGTTTCTATTGGAAATTTCCTATTAAGGACAATAGAAATTTGAATCTCGATATTAAACCGTTAGAAAACATTTTAAAAATACGAAAAAAAAAAATTAGAAAGTGTACTTTTGACGGAAGATTGATGAAATGATTAAAATCATGATGATTCAGTGATCTCCAGTGAGAAGAAGCGTCGCCTTCTCTGGAACATGGAGATGGAGCTCATCTCGACAGCAGCGAAGAACCTCATGGACTCAGTGAGTCACGTGCAGGCGCCGTTCACCACAGCCAAGCACCTGGAGCACGTCCGTCCAATGTTCAAGATCGCGTGGACCCCCTTCTTGGCAGCGTTCAGCGTGGGCCTCCAGGACTGTGACGACCCGGAGATCGCCTCCCTCTGCCTGGACGGCATCAGATGTGCGATCCGCATCGCCTGCATATTCCACATGTCCCTGGAGCGAGACGCCTACGTCCAGGCCCTAGCCAGGTTGGTAATTAGCTAATATAGCAACTCCAATTTTCCCGAGATACTGATAGCTAAATATTAAGTTTTTATGTGTGATCTTGAAGTATTTCGACGTATAATGTGTCGGAAACTGGCTGCTATAAATGAATTTAACCTTCTTTGAGCTATTGGTAACGTGTGTGATCATGTAGATGTACGGGACCTCCCATTCTACGCTTTTCCTTCTAAAGCAGTTTTTTAAATTCCAATTATGAGGTGTTCATATAAATTCAACGTGTAGTGAAGCACTTATTTGTTAAAGTATCAAGCTTCGCCAGCCCTTAGCATTACCTAATTGAGTCCGACTCAATTTTCTTGTTGATTTCAATTTCTTTTTTTAATAAATGAATCAAGGCCTGTCTGGATTATCTTTCGAACGTGATCTTGATTGTTTTCTTCGTTTTGATAATCTGAAATGGTCTTCAATTGCTATTCACTTTTACATAGCCCTGGAGTCTCCAAAAATTACAATTGTACAATAAAAAAAACGTTGAAAAAAAACTGAACATTTTCAAAGAGCGTTTTTGAATAATATTTGGAAATAAACCCAATAGAGAGGAAATTGCAAATTAATAATTTGATGTATCTAATAGCTGTTAGGTCGTCATTTGCCACAGTAATCAATAGCTGTCAGATCGTTAGTCACCATGATAAATTATCCGTTCACAATTTCCTCTCTATCAGACTTATTTCTTAATCTTTATTAAAAACGCTCTTCGAAAATGTTTTTTTCTACTTTTTTTTACTGTACAATCATAATTTTTCTCTTCACTCCTACGTGATGTGAAATCCAATGGAAATTGTCATATATTTTACATTATGAAGATGGAAAAACAATCGAGATAACGTTCGAAAGATAATCTTGATTGTTTTCTTTATTCTCCCATTGCTATTCAGTTTTCCATAGCCCTGAAAAACATCCAAAAATTATGATTGTACAATAAAAAAAACGTTGAAAAAAAGCTAAACATTTTCAAAGACCGTTTTTGAATAATATTGCGAAAAAAACCCAATAGAGAGGAAATTGCAAATTGATAATTTAATGTATCTAATGGCTGTTAGGTCATTTGTCACAGTAGTCAATGGCTACCAGATCGTTAGTTACTATGATGAATTATCCCTTCCCAATTTCCTCTCTATCCGACTTATTTCTTAATGTTTATTAAAAACGCTCTCCGAAAATGTTCATTTTTTTCTACTTTTTTTTACTGTACAATCATAATTATTAGGGACTCCTACGTGATGTAAAATCCAATGGAAATTGTCATATATTTTACATTATGAAGATGGAAAACAATCGAGATAGCGTTCGAAAGGTAATCCACCCGGGCGTTAATTCAGTATTCCTCGAAAAATTCGTTGGAGTAGTTATATACTCTGATTACCGTCAGGTTCACACTGCTGACCGCCAACTCTCCCATCACCGAGATGAAGGCCAAAAACATCGACACGATAAAGACCCTGATAACGATAGCTCACACCGACGGCAACTACCTGGGGAGCTCCTGGCTGGACGTGGTGAAGTGCATCTCTCAGCTGGAGCTGGCCCAGCTGATTGGCACTGGGATAAGGCCCCAGCTGCTGGGGCCCCCCTCGAAGCCCTACTTCCCCTCGCCCCTGAACAACTTCACAAGCCTGACTCACAACAACTCGCACCAGTCCAACAGCCTGAACCTCTCCTCCTTGGACCCCAGTGTGAAGGAGTCCATTGGAGAGACTAGTTCCCAGAGTGTTGTGGTGGCAGTCGACAGGATCTTCACGGGCTCCACGCGCCTGGATGGCGACGCCATCGTGGAGTTCGTGAAGGCCCTCTGCCAGGTGTCCCTGGAGGAGCTGTCCCACCCGACGCAGCCCAGGATGTTCTCCCTGACGAAGATCGTGGAGATATCCTACTACAACATGGGGAGAATCAGGCTGCAGTGGTCCAGGATATGGCAGGTGGTGGGCGACCATTTCGATCGGGTCGGCTGCAGCCCCAGACAGAATATCGCCTTCTTCGCTGTGGACTCTCTCAGACAGCTTGCCACGAAGTTCATTGAGAAGGGGGAATTCGCGAATTTCAGGTAAGGATCAGCCGAAGAGAAAGATCTATTCTGAGGCGTATGATATCGATTGAGAGGTTTGACATTCTCAAGTTGAAACTTGGAAGTCGCGGCTTAAAAGACTTGACTCATACAGAATACTGTGCGATTTTTCAAATAATTTCTTACAGTTCCAAATTGAGATAAATTTTTAGAATGATCCAAAAACTGTTCGAAGACAAAAATGACAGTTAGTTTATAATCCCGAATTGAGACGTTCGAAATTCTGAAGTTGAAATTTTTAAAAGTCTTGGTTCACATAAAAACCCTAATGAATCATTTTATGAAATGAAAAATTTTAAATGATTGTTCGTCTGTGATTGAAACCTCATAAAATTCATAACAAATAATGCAGACAATTCTATACCCCAGAAAATCCTCGAAACTAAACGACAGAAAAAGACCAAAAAACTATTCGAAGACAAAAATAACCGTCAGTTTCTACCTAGATAGACGATGATCCGCCCAAATAACGAGCTCAAACAACTACTGACAATTCCTAAAATTCCCCTAATTTCCTATTTCAAACTTCAGGTTTCAAAAAGAGTTCCTGCGGCCCTTCGAGCACATAATGAAGAAGAACAGATCTCCAATCATCCGAGACATGGTAGTAAGATGTGTAGCCCAGATCGTCCACTCGCAAGCGCCGAACATAAGATCAGGCTGGAAGAACATTTTCAGCGTGTTCCACCACGCCGCGAGTGACCGAGACGAGTCCGTCGTCGCCCTAGCCTTCTCAATGACCGGAAAGATAATCAACGAGCTCTACGCCGAAGACTTCAGTATCATGGTGGATTCCTTTCAAGACGCTGTCAAGTGCCTGAGCGAGTTCGCTTGCAATTCGTCATTTCCGGACACAAGTATGGAAGCGATAAGACTGATTCGCACGAGTGCCTCGTACATCGACGCCAACCCCCAGATGTTCGCTGAGGGAATGATGGATGAGAATGGAATGGTGTCGGAGGAGGACAGAGCCTGGGTCAGGGGTTGGTTTCCCCTCCTCTTCGAGCTGTCCTGTGTTGTCAGCAGGTGTAAACTGGACGTGAGAACAAGAGCCCTGACTGTGCTTTTCGACGTGGTGAAGACTCACGGGAGCTCCTTCAAGCCTCACTGGTGGAAGGACTTGTTCCAGGTCCTCTTCAGGATTTTCGATAACATGAAGCTGCCTGAACAGCACACAGAGAAGGCTGAGTGGATGACGACCACCTGCAACCACGCACTCTACGCCATAGTAGACGTTTTTTCGCAGTTCTACGACGTCCTGGGGCCCCTGCTCCTGGCCCAACTGTATTCCCAACTCCTCTGGTGCGTGCAACAGGACAACGAGCAGTTGGCGAGATCAGGGACGAATTGTCTCGAGAATCTCGTCATCAGTAATGGCATTAAATTCGACGAGGACACCTGGACGAAGACGACAAGGTGCATTCTAGACATCTTCGAGAGCACTTTGCCTGGAGTTCTGCTCACCTGGAAGCCCCCCTCCATCAACAGGGAGTCAGATCTCGACGTGATTACTGGGGAGAATGAGAATCACGTGGGGATTCTGAAGAGGAGCAACAGCACTCAGAGTTTGACGAGCAGCAATTCGGACGTGGGGAGCAACAGGATCTTCTCCGCGCTGTTGATCAAGTGTGTGGTTCAGCTGGAGTTGATCCAGACGATTGATAACATCGTGTTTTACCCGGCGACGTCCAGAAAAGAGGACCAGGAGAATCTGGCGCTGGCCCAAGCTGACATGCTCAACGGGAGGTCCAGTGATTCTGGACTGGATGGGTCTGGCAGTGAGCAGAAGGAGGAGCAGGGCATGTATTCCGCCCTCAACACCATACACCTGATTCAGCTTGTTGAGTGCCTACTCAGGTCTCATCGTTTCGCCAAGAGCTTCAATGTCAATAATGAACAGAGGAATGTGCTCTGGAAAGCAGGATTCAGGGGGACTGCCAAACCCAATTTGCTTAAGCAGGAGACGCAGTCGCTGGCTTGCGCCCTCAGGATTCTATTCAAAATGTACAATGACGAGTCCCATCGGGCCAATTGGTCGACTGTGGAGTCGCATCTCGTGGAGACCTCGAGGGAGGCTTTGGAGTACTTTCTGGCACTTTCTAATGAAGCTCATAGAGACGCCTGGACACCTATTCTCCTTCTTCTGCTCAATAGGATTCTTAAAATGTGTGACAACAGATTCGCCGTTCATGCGGCTAATTGTTACTCATTACTCTGCGAAGTCATGTGTTTCGATCTCAAGCCAGAGCCTCGATCGGTTTTACGAAGATTTTTCCTCAGGATCGGACCGGTCTTCAGGATTACACCGATGTAACGAACATGGAGGCAGTGATAAATGTAAAGTATGGAGTGATCGGGGGTTCATCACCCCTGATTTATCAGTTTTCATGAAGTGTATGTATTAAATCACGCGAATCAGTAAGAATATACATAATGTTATATATATAGTTTAATACTAGGCGGAAATGTACTAATGTTGAATTCAGAGTGAATGATTGGATGGCAGTGCACTGGAGGACTCCGTCTAATCGTGTATTTTTCTCTTCTGTTTACAGTGTGCAAGGTTGAATTGTAAGTGGGGGTGAATTAAGAGAGAATATATATAAATATGAGTGGATGTTTGAGGGGAGATTTTTCGCCCGAGGAATTATGCTCGTAGTTTTAATAAAAACATGAAACAAGAATAATTAGACTATTTTTATTCTCTACTTTCTTATTAATCGTCAAGAATTTATCTGGTTTCATCATGTGACCGACTGGGATTTCAACTCGGAACCTTTCGCAGGTGAGTCGAGTGCCTAACCTGGAAGGAAGTAAAATTGGCGGGAAAACTTTGCGATCTGCAAACAAAGAATTTGTTATAGATCGCGACTGGATGGGAATGACCACAGGAAGATCCTATCTAATCATATATTTTTCTCTTCTGTTTATAGTTTATAAAGTTGAATTGGAAGATTAGGGTTGAATGAAGAGAAAATATATGTAAATATGAGGGGATGTTTGAGGGGAGATGTTTCGTTCAAGGAATAATGCTCCTAGAATTTTAATAGAACCATGAAACAACAATAACTGAACTGGTTTTATTCGCTACTTCCTTATTCATCGTATGCGGACGTTTGCAGGAAGAGGTATCACATTTGTCTTCTTCCACAAGAAAATAGAATTGGCGGGAAAATTTTGCCCCCTGATTGGTGAAACGAATGATCAACAGGACATGGTCCTCTTACAAATACAAACGTTCCCAAAACATTCCCCTACTCTACAACAAACAATTAAAACGTATAACTAGGTAAATTGCCACACCACTCCTGTACAAACGCAAGAACATCATTGAGAGGAGAGTCCTGCGGTGCTTGCCTAGCAGCACTCAGCATCTTATTCCAGTCCTCCCTGTCAACAACTCGACTGCTCCCCTCGAACCTAACCGTAGCCCCTCGAACAGGATACCCAGTCAACGCGCACTCTTGCAGCGGAGTAGATCCGTTCGCAGGGCACGTTAAGGACCCGATGTAAACCCCCCTGTTGTCGACAGGAAGCCCCTGCTCCACCTTCTGATCCATGGACACAGCTAGCACCCACTCCCTGACCTCCTCCCTCTCCTCCCTCGACAGACTCAGGTCTTCAGGCAGCGGGACCTCCAGAGGGAAGTCCGTTATCCTCAGATCATCAACATCCAGAATACTCCCGTCACCCTCTTCGATGCACTCCTCAAGATCCAAGAAGTGATTGAGGAAGACAAAGGCTTCGCTGTGAGATCCAGCATTTCTGCAGTCAACCCCGGCTTCGTAGTAACATCTATCAGCCAACAAGACGTCAGAGAATCTCAGTAGAGAGACGGAACACTTCATCTCTAGGTGAGACACCGGGGGGAATCCCCGGCAAGCGGCTTTGACAGCTGAGTAATGGGTGGCTCTTAACAATCTCCCGAACTTGTCTTCATTCGACGAAGAACTCTCGATGTTCCTCAGCAATCCCAACAGGAAACTCCGGAGTTGAGACAGTCGATTGTACCGAGCGTCCAGAGACCCATCATGAGAGTTCAACACCGCCTCGGCCAGATGGTAATAAAGATTGTGGTACTGCGCGATGGGTGGAGTTCCAAATTGATTGTAAAGATGAAGAGCTTGCTCAGGAGTTCCAGATTTCAGCAGCTGAGCCGCCCGCTGGGCCACGTACTTATGGAGAAGCTCAGGGCTCTGAGAGCTCGCGGCCTCGAAGACTTGGATCCACTGACCCTTTCTCGCTAAGGCTTCCAGGGTTGAGTCTACACTTCCTTCTGACATCCTCTCCACACTATCCCTCCCCGCGTTCTCCCTGTACTTGTCCTCGAGATAGGACTCCAACTCTGGCGCAAGTTCCCGAACAATTCGTTTCGCTCTCACCCAGTCGCCAACAGAAGCCAGCGCATTGATCGCCTCCTTGAGTTTGTCCGCTTGAAGATAAACCTGAGCGGCTAGTGCGTGCTCTCCCAGAAGCACTAATTTGTTACCCAGATCACCGCCAACTTGGAGAGCAGTCTCCGGTTCAGCTTGGTTCAGTAGGATGTCAGCAGCTTGAGTGAGAATGGGTCTCGAAGGATGTGGATCGAAGATGAGGATGTCTAAGGCAGTTCGCACCTCCCCCTCTTCCAACCAGCGTCGAGCTTCCTCCAAGCTGTTCACCCCCTCGATCCCAGAACTCTTCTGAGATAACTCACGCCTCAACGAAGCTTCCTGACTGGGCAGGTACTCTCTGCAGACTCTCATGGCTTCTGACCACATCCCCGCCTTCTTGTAATGCTCCACAATGATATCGGGCTTGTGTGCCCTCAGGAGTAACGACTCCGCGAACGCGAAGTCCTGGTTGTCAGCGGCTTCAGAAGCCCTCGCCACTAGGACTTGAGCCACGGCTTCCTGCCCAACAGACTGCGCCACCTCCTCCGCGGCGTCCCAATCCCTAGTGTGAATGTACATCTGCACAGCCTCAGTCGCCTTTCCCGCCCGAATGAACTCCTTTTCAGCTTCCTGATACTTCCCCTCGTCTTCCAATGCCATCGCGTACCTGTAGTAAACTTCCTTCTGCTGGTCAGCATTCCCATACTTGACAGTCTCCAAAGCCCACTCGAACAACCCCGCCTCACAAGCGATGTTGAGACAAGCGTCCAAATAGTTCAACCTCATCAGAAGTCTCGCACTTAGTTCGGGAGCTAGCGTCCTAGCCCACATGAGCGCCACCTGCTGCCCCGCCTTGTCCCCCGCGGCCATCTTGGCGACCCTGAGAGCGTCCTCCCACATGTTAGCGTTTTTGTAAGCAGAAACTGCTCCCTTCCAGTCTTCCGCGCCAAGAAAGTGCTCTTCAGCGTCTCTGGTCTTGCCGGCGGCCTCTAGCTCCCTCGCCAGATAAGCATGAGTCGTCTTCAGAAGATCCGGTCGATGTTCGGCGACTAGTCGTATCATATCGTTCCGCAGTCCCGCTCTTCTGTACATCGCAATGGCGGCGTCGTACTGACCAATGGCCACGAAGAGAGCTTCCGCGTATCTGAAGTCTCCAGCTTCCTGAAGACTCTCGGCATGACCCGTGAGGACATCAACGGCCTCTTCGGATTTCATGTACTCCATGGCGACTTCGTACGCTCTAGACCAATTATTGGACTTTATCTGGACTTCCACCGCTCTCTGGGGAACCCCCGCCCGGAGGAAGAGGTTCTCCGCGAGGTTCGCGTCTCCCATCGACGCGTAGTACTCCCCGAGCTTTGCACACTGTTCCTGAATCAGGGGATCATCGCTGTCGATGACTTGGACGATTTGCAGAGCCTTCCGCCATTGCCTCGCGTTGATCGCAGCATTCAGAGCCAATGCAGTCTCCCCAGCTTCGATGAAGTGATTGATGGCCGCATCGAAGTGTCCGCCATTCGCCAGATGATGGCCCCATTCCTTCTCGAGAGAGACAACAGAATTAGGCTCGACGGATCTGGCTAGATCGAGGGCTCTCGCGAACACCCCAGCTTCTCCGTAACATTTTATCGCCGCTGGGAAGTCGTTGGTCCTCTCCAGGATCTCCCCCGCCAGCTCCATGAGGTCTGCCGCCTTGAGAGCCTTGACCACCTGCTTCGTGAGGTCTTGATCGTCGAGAAGATCCTCGTGCACCAGTAGCAAACGCCCTGCCCGACCAGCCCGTCCAGCCTCCAGAAACAGCTTCACCGATTTCTTGGGATCGTCGCTCTCAATTATCGAGGCTGCTCTTGCCGATTGACCGCTCTTCGCTAGCCAGGCCAAGTGCTTCTCCTTGAGTTCTTTCAAGCCCGACCAGTCTCGAGTCTCTGCGAGGTTCAGGGCGTCCTCCCAGTGCCAGTACTTCTGGTACATCTTGAGCGCTTTATCGAGTTCGTTCTGCTCGAGGTAGATAGCCTCAGCCGTCTTCAGCTCTCCACTGAGTATCGCCAGCTTAGCCCAGCAGTCTGGAGAGCCCATTGGATCGTTGCCAGTCTCCTTCGCGTACTTTTCTCCGGTTTTCACGATGTCCTTGAGAAAACTCGAGCAAGCAACGTCTCCCAGAGCTGCATAGCATCGAGCCGCGACCAGAAACTTCCTTTCCGCCATCGCGTTCCTAGCTACGTTCTCCCACATGGCTTCCACCTGAGGTCGATCCCCCAGTTCTTCAAGGAAGAGGACAACTCTCCCGAAGTCGTTGTCATGCAGAGCCGTTCCAAATTCAATTAATCCCTCGTCCAACGGGTAGAAGACTCGCGATCCAGAGTCTTCTACGACAACAGCTGTCTTCCCTGGTTCTCTCTCGATGTCAATGGCATCCCCTCGGATCGCGATGAGGGTTGCAGCCTCCGGTGCGTCAACGTTGTACCAGACAGCGAGTTTATTCCCAGTTTGGGCGACAGCAACATCGCTTCCGGGCACCCACGAAGCGAACCCCGTACCAGTGAGCAGAAGCGTCCTTCCTCCCTTGTCGTCACAAAGCCAGAGCCGGCCCTTCTTATCCCTCGACAGCAACCGATGGCCAGTCTCGCTCAACTCCAACCAGTCGACTCTGGCATCATGACTGATGATGCTGATGGTCGCACCCGTCAGGAAGTCGATGATCCTGACTGTCTTCGGGTCAAGCAGATAAGCCAACCGCTTGTTGTCAGGCATCCCCACCACCTGACGCTCGTTGATCCTCACCGACACCACATGAGGGTTGACAGCTTCAGTCCTCACAGACCCCAGGATCTCGTTCTTCCCGTACTCCACGATGGTCAGCTCTCCCGCGTAAAAGATCAGACAGACCCCCGGATACTCGAAGAAGAACTTTTCGTTTCCTGGCTTATCCTCCCAAGGGATTTCGCTCAGGAGGTTCAGGTCGATGTCACTGATGAGAAGAGTGGAGTTCGTCCTTGCGACGATGTGGTTGTCCGAGCGTCCCATCACCCTGACGTCTTCGATCTCATTTCCCGTCGAGGATTTGATGATCACAGGACGGCTGGAGCTGTTCAGCGAACGGATGACGACTTGACTGGGGCCGACGTAGGCAACTTCGTGGCTTCCTCTGACCATCGCGCGTTTCAGAACAGTCTCGAATTGTTCAACAGCACCGGTGAGACCCCCGATGACCAATCTGGAGCCGTCCCGCCGCCAGGAGAGAGCAGTCACGGTGTAGAAGTTTGGGAGTTCTCGGCTGTTGGTCTCCTCCCAGACGGCGCGTCTGGGGCTCCAGTCGATGGTTCGAATCCTGTTCCAAGACCCGATCGCAACGCTCTGGCCGCTTGGACTACAGCAGGCAACGGAGATTTCCTTGTCCTGGGGATCGCGCGAGTAATCGAAGACTTTGGCGACTTTTCCGTGGGAGTCGTAGAAGGTCAGACGCTTGTCGCATCCGCCGGCGCAAATGTGACCTTGAGCCCAAGCTAGGGCGTAAGCTGGCACCCCGTGGGTGACGACTCGACCCGAGGGCTCGGTGTTGCCGTCGCTTTTGAGAAAGTAACGGATTATGCTTCCGTCCGCGTGGCTCGAGAGGAACGCAGTGTTTTTGACGTTCGCCGCCAGAGCGATTGTCATCGCGTCAGCTGTGTACAGGGTCTGGGCTTTGTGGGCTTTTAAAATGGAGACGCGGACCTTTCCGTCCGCCAGACCCACAATTATTGGGCCCTCCGGGGGCCATATCATGCAAGTGACCGCACTGCTCTGGCCGAATTTGTTGCAGATTACTTTTTTCTCACCCCTGGGGAAAAAATTGATGCTGTAGTTGGGGGAGTGGGAGAATTGTCTGGGGACGAGCGATTTTGAAAGAATATTTCAAGAGGCATTATTTTTACAAGAGGGGTTTTGCATAAATTTTTTTCAACCTTTTAATCTCAAGTTTGGAATATAAATAATCAATTTTTCATTCAAAAATGTTCGAAACAGGGCTCATTCATTAATAATTAAGTGTTAAAAGGCCGAGATTTCAATCAGTAGAATTTCATCTTTTTATTGAGACATTTTCTACAGGAATTCCTCGAAATGAACCTTCGAAGTTGTTGCTAGTCTATTTCTTTTTTCTTTTCATTCAAAAAATCAAACGAAAAAAAATTCAAAAGTTAATGCGAGGGATTTCTATAGAAAATATTTTAATAAAATAAGTTGTATAGGAAAATCGAATTCTATCGATTTTTTTACATGAAATATTTATCGTACGTATTTTGAACAAAAATGTGCTGATGGACTGAGGAATTTTTCAAAAACTAATAAGGAGTTCATTAAAAATTGAATGGAATTTTCTAACGAATTCTAGAAACTTATATTGAACTTCAGATACAATAGAGAATATTGAATAGAAATAATTTTATTACAGAAAAAAATCAATCGACTTTGATCTTTCTATACAATACTATACAAATTCCTCGACATTAATTTTCCAATTTTTTCACTTTATTTCTTATCCTCTAATTAAAAAATTAAACAACAAAAATTAAGAAATTCGGACCGACGAATTTCAATAGAACTTCAATAAAAATTCGATAGAATTTGATTGGATTCTGACAAAAAATTGAAAACAAAAAATTCTCAAATATTTTCATAAAATCGCGTGCTGTTCAGGGAATTTAATTCTTATAAAGATGTGGAAAATTGACAGATCAAGCTTTTCCACCTGAATAGTCGATATTTAAATCTGCATTTTTATATATTTACCAGTCCTCCCCGATTTTATACACGTAGATGATGTTGTCACTCTGACCAACAGCAATTTTCGTCGAGTCCGAGGAGAAAGTTATCGTCTTCACGACATAACTCTTCTTTCCAAACTGAATTGACAAAATTATTGGAATAAATTGTTTGAATGAATTGTTCTGACCACTCATTTTCGAGACTCTTGAATAAATGGATGATTTACGTGGGTAATAAAAGAATAATTACCTTTGAGTCCACAGGTTTCGTCGAAAACCGATCCTTTCTGTTGCCATTCTCATCGAACAAGTAAATTGAACGGTCTGACAAAGCGACAGCTAGTTTAAGATTATTTGGTGACCAGGCGAGAGCCACCACGCGATTCTCACTATCACTGGAGGACAACACTGTCCCGAGATACTTCAAAATCATGATTGATTGGAATTAATAATTGTCATCGTTGTAGATACGCCGTAAATAATCAAGGGTTCAGGGTGGATTCCGTACGGGGGAGAGCGTCGCTATGTTTTCGATTTCGTTGCCTAGCAACTGAAGATCATTGTCATGGGCTTGAATAGAGGAACAATGTCACCACTTGAAGTGATTACGATCATTGGGGTCCAAGTATCTTTTACAGTTTGGTACAGACCACACTGTAGATTCAACAATTTTCAATCACCAAATTTATTAATTCAGTAACGAAATGGTAAAACGGTTCAAATCGATTTTGACTATTTACCAGTTTTCAATGAATAGCTCAGAATCTAAGGGAGATGGCAAAATTTTTGACTGAACCTTCTCTGTAGCACTCAATTCACTCGATAAAAAAGGTCATTACAAAAATTTTGTCATCTCTCTTAGATGCGGAAATTAAATTGGGTGAGAAAAATTTGAAAAAAATTATGAATATTCAGCGTAATTCAAATTACATTTTGCAAAGCATTATTATTTTTTAAACATTTGTTGCTCTGAAAAAATTTCCTTGAATTCTTCGAAAAGTTTCACATTTTTCCAGATACGTAGATCTTCAAAGATTTTTCTCGAATTACTTGGGAAACCGAAGAATTTTCATAAATTTCGTAGAGATTAGAATTCATGTATGAAAATTTGAGAAGCAAGAATGATAATTTTTGTATATGATAAGCATGAAAAAATTAAAATATAGGAAGTGAAGAATAATTTGTGCGTTAAATAAATTTAGAAATACAATGTTTTTTCTCTCATGATCAATAATTAGGCAATGTTTTGATATAAACATAAACTTAAAACACGAAAAAATGGAAAATATGACGCAGAAATTTTTTTTTCCAATTGAAGAATTCACGTTTCTTTCATCGTTAGTAAATAGGAAAAATCTCTTCAATTCCTCGATTTTCGAGAGATTATAATCTCATGAACAAAGAAAAATTTCCTTTGTTGAAGAGACATTCGGAGATTTTGACAGTTTATTCTATTAATTATATTGTTGCTAACACTTTCACCACTTCGAATGAAGATTTGATTTGCATCGAGTTCTCGAGTTATTATAAGCCGCCGACGGATCGCCATCGTTAGCCTTGGGCATCTGTCGATGACCGTAGTTTTTTACATGACATTGTAAAAAACGTGTAATTTACGTAATAAATGTAAAAAATGTAAAAAACCAGCCGACGTTACCTTTTATCGTAAACCGTGAAGCTTCGCGATGATTATACCTCACAAGGGTGATAAACCACGAGAGTCTCACCTCGTACCCAGATAGCAAAACTTTCCGATCCACTGATATTTACCAGCAAGTTTAATTTTTTTTCTGCCGCAAGATTGTAAATAATTTGTCGTCAGTTTGGCGTCATAAGAACGACACATGCAGGTGATAACCCATCAAGTTATCACCTAAATTTGCTTCAAATTTGCAGCAAAAATTTGGAGTTAATATGCACATATTAACATGAGCAAAAGTGCGGTTAAAAATTGCAGTCAATTTGGAGCAACATAACATAAATTGTTACTCTTTATAGTAATAGAGGATTTTAATCACTCGAGTCAGGAAACAATTTTATCGCCGTGTGGCAGACAATATTTTATGTCTCCGGGCCCGAAAACCGCGATTTAACCGAGAACATCGATGTTAAAATCGCAGTTTTACGATCCTAGAGACATAAAATGATATTTTATGCCTCAAGTACCGAGAACCGCGTTCTAACCGAACAAAGTGAAATTAAAATACGCTGTTTATCTGTCCTCGGGCCATAATATACTATTTTTTATGTGTCCAATACTGCGCCTTCGTCACTCGGAATAAAATAAAACATTCTAGTAATCGAAAATTGCAAGCTTTTCGAAGGAATGTAAAAAATGTAAAAAATCCGTCGAGGTAATTTACGTAAATTACGTCGGTAAAAAACGGTGTAATTTACCAACGTAATTTGCACGCCCAACCCTGGCCATCGTTGTCACTCGCGCCAAAGCTTCGCACGACTGACGTTCATCGCGTAATAAAACATGTCAGCTGTGGGTTTAGCTCTGTCTCGACAACTCCGATCTCATTTTTCGGGATTCAAAACAATTTGTAAGTTGATGAAGTACATTATTAATGCTAAATTACTCGACAAATTTCACAGAACCGAAAAAGCGACGATGACACTAGTTATTCTGATAAATTTGACATGTGACGACCTAACCTATTTCACTCCGATGTTTTAACAATCTAAGCAACCGGTATATTAAAAAAATTAATAATTAGGATTAACTAATTAAAATAATTACTATTTCCATTGGAAACTAGATAAATTAATTTATAAATTGAATTATCTTTTAGTGAGACGTGATCTCTTATCAAGAGATAGGAAACCGATTGGTGAATGACTTCTTATTAATTACTGATTGATTATTATTACTAATTATTTAAGGATATTCATGTATTTTGACATTTCGTTTCTAATTTATTCCCATTAAATCAATAAATTTTCAAATACAAAAACGTTCATTGGATCCACATAAAATCTTCATGAGTTGAAAACAGAATCATTATGAAGACGACGAAGAGAATAAATTTATTGAACTGTAATTATCCTTTATTTGGATATGAGTCGTCTTTTTGATTCTAATATTTGTATTAATTTATAACTAATGATTTATTTCACGTAATTGAAGCATTTTCATGGAAATAAATATATGAATTCATGATTTTTAAACAAAAATATTGTTGAAATGAATCGCAAAATAGACTTTATTAGTCAGAAATTAAATCATCGTTTTGACAATGACGAAAATGAGTTTATTAAACTGAAATAAACATTTATTTGGGTGAAATAAATAATTTATTTGCTTCTAACATGCAATTGATTTGTTTCATATAATTGAAACATTTCCATTGCAATAAACATGAGTTTTCAAATTTTCAGCAAAAAAATTGTTGAAAAATATGTTTGAAAATATTGTCGAGAAAAATTCGAATGAGTAAATAGTTTTATTTGATTCGAATGCATCATTTTAACAATTCTACTCAATTTCACTGGAAAATTCCATCTCAATTTCGACTTTTTCAAGACAAAGACATAAGATGTCTCTCCACCCCCGCAGCCACCGCACAGGCCCCCCAGGAGTCTCCACCGAAGGACCCCCAAAGCCCGAAAACCCCTGAGTATGTAAAACCCCGAAGCCAGGAACCGGTGGTCCCCTCTCAGTACAGATTCGTCTATCCCGAGTTCCTCCCTGATCCCACCCCGGGCTTCCGCAATCATCTCCGCGAGAAACTCGAGAGGATAGACATGATGGCGAGAAGAACCGTCCTCGACATCCCCGAGTTCTACGTTGGATCGATCCTCGCTGTCACATACTCAGAGCCTCATGCACCAGGAAAATCCAACAAATTCGTGGGGATTTGTATCGATAGGAAGGGCTGTGGCTTGAGGGCCTATTTCCTCCTGAGAAATGTTATCGATCACCAGGGGGTTGAGGTCAAATTCGATTTGTATGATCCTGCCATTCAGAAAATCGATTGCTTGAGGTACTTATTACGCATTTATTGATTTATTTATTGTTTCGTTTTTTAAATTTATTGATTATTTTTTCTTTAAAAAAATACCTAAATTAAGTCAATTCTAAGGGATTCTAAGATTTTCTTGTCATCCAAATATAATTAGACAAATAATTGAGTAATTTCTTGGTATTTCTTAGTTATTTAGTTAATAAAATCAATAATTAATAAAAATACTTGATGTGAATTTTTAAATTATTTACGATTATTTTCCTTTTCAGGCTCGAAAAGAGACTGGATGAGGAATTGTACTACCTCCGTGATGCTCCGCTGGAGTACAGTACATTCCCAGTGGACATGGAGATGGAACTCTTACCAGAAGGTAGTGAAGTCCCCATCAACACTCTCCAGGTGCCCCTGAAGCCTAGGCCATGGCTGAAGAGGTGGGAGATATATCCAATGAAGGGAATTGTGCAGAGTACGATCATTACTACTGCGAAGAAGTGGCTGAGAGCTGAGAAGTTGAAGAAACCTTGGGAGAAATACGACCTCATGAAGGAATACAGGTATTTTTCAATACTTATTTGGAGAATCTATATTAATCAATTTCGTTTGACGTAAATTGCAATCAAAACCCAATTGATGTCGCACGATTTTCATTTTAATAATTGATTTCTTGCTGTTTCATCAGTTTTTATGTATTCTATGATTTTCGCAGATCCACAATCCCAGAAGAAGAACAACAAGCCATTTATTCTGAAGTCTACTCCAAATTAAACACACTAGAAATTTCCAGGAAGAAATTGAAACGCAAACGTGGATTCGTTCGGCCAGCGAAGGGACAATGAGCATTTGTTATAAAATGTATTGATGACTGATTGAATCCTTGTTTATAAAAGAATATTGACAGAATACACGAGTAATAAAATACCTGAACCCTAAAACTCTAGAAAATTTTTCGATTAATTTCAGAATTTACGAGTTCTTTTTATAATTGATGAAAATATTTGAAAAATTTTAGAATTTGTGTTGAGGATAATGAGAAATTGGAGATGTTTGTACAGATATTTTAGGGCCTGATGAAGCTAAAATTATTATTAAAGTATCACATCCTGGGAGATCTGAACAATTTCTCACTCGAAATTAAATAATTTATGAAAATAGTGATGAACTTGATGATCATATGCATCTCTAAATTAAGTAACTCATAAAAAAAATTATTAAAATTCTGGAATTTTAAATTAAATAATTTAATACCACCAATTATTATAATTATTTAATTATTTATTTTCATTATTTTAAACTTTATAATTCGATTTCAAATTCCAGAATTTCTCATAATTTACCCTCTAAAAGTCGATTTCAACGTGAAAAAAAATCACTAGTTGATTTAAAATCTATTTTTCACGAAGCTCTCCTTGGACTTTCAATCAACGAAGCACAGTACTCCAGAGTCCCAGAGTACCCAGGTACCCCGTCACTCGACGTGATATCCAGCCACGTCGTCGACGACTCGCGAACAGGAGCATTATACTCCCCGCAGTCCCCCCCAGATGACCCCATCTCCATTTCCGGTGCAGCATACAGCTTCGCAGCCATCATCCTCCTCATCTTGCTCATCTCCTTGTGCTCACAAGCGAGCTCTTCCCCCGTGCAAATGACATAGCTCCAGGCGCAGACGTGTATCGCGCAGTTGTTGGACATCGGGTGCTGGACAGGATAATCCGTCGGCTGGTGGAACGTCCACTGGGTCCAGTCCAGGTCCCCCTTCACCGACTCCATCAGTCCGCACACCTGCTTCAGTAGATCCTCCGGGGGATCCTTGTGGGGTCCGTCCATGAAGAGAAAAATCCTGGACCTGGGGATTATCGTCAATAAGTTGCAGTGGCCACCGTAGATGAGGGGAAACAGCCAGACGTCCTTCCTCCAGCAGTCGTTCTCCCAGAGCCAGTGGGTCAGCTCGACTGGTGGGGCATCCACGCATTGGGACAGCAGTTCGTAATGAGAACTCTTGAATGGTAATACTGCGAGGCCAGACCTCGATGCCGTATTCTTCATAAGCTGCAACCATGCGTCAATTATGGGGTTTTTCACCAGTTTCCCCTTTCGCAGACATCTCCACACTTCCGGTTCGAGAAGTACTCCGTGAACACGTTTCGTTAGGTTCGGAAATCCTCTTGGGAATCTCCAATTTTTTTGGAGAATGTTTTTCGAATTCTCTGGGGGAGATATGGGACGTGATTCTTCATTCTCATTCTCTGCTTTGGGAATGTTCATTTTGATTGCAGTAGTTTTTTTTTGGTGATTGATTAAAAATATCTGTTGAGAATGAAGTAAGATGGGTAATTGATGGGATCGAGGTGAATTAATTCAGTAGCGAAGTAAAACGGTTCAAGTCAATTTTGATGAATTTTCAGTGAATATCTCGGAATCTAAGGGAGATAGCAAAATTTTTGTTATAATCTTTTTTGTAGACGCGAGTGAGAGCTACAACAAATGCGATTACGAAAATTTTGTGTTCTTCTTTAGATTCGGAAATATTCTTCAAAAACTCAACTGGGAAATAAGTCGACTGAACCGTTTCATCACTTCGCTACTGAATTATGAGGAGAATTGATGTATTATTACTGTTGATGAGAATTACTTTACTTATTCACGTGTGACGACCTCTCAAAAGTGAGGAATACTGAGGATTTTTCAGCTTTGTGAAATTCTTAACGATCTTGATGTTTTGACAGCTTCCTTTATCTCCAAAGTTTGCAGATAATGGATGAGTCTACCGCCAGAACAGGCGTTTGTTGTTACAACAAACACTTGGATGAGGAAATATTTGATGGATTCGTTCGTGGTTTAGGCTACATGAATGTTCAATCGAATTATCACTTTCATCGAAATTTAATTGACAATTTCATCCTCATTGTTACTATGATTTTATATTTTTAAATGTAATTTCAGGTTTTAATGTGATAATAGCCCGCGTAGGATTTTGAATTCGCTCAAGTCATTGATCTACCGTAAATTTATGGGGAATCACCAGAATTTTCATAACTGTCAAAAATTCCATCCAATTTTCCTGAAACACCTCATCGATAAAATCTATTAGAATTCATATAATCTCTAGGTACTATAAAATTCCAATAACTCAAAAACTGAATCCGATGACAATGATTTTAATCAAGAAATTATGAAACAAATCTTCTCGTTATTTTATTACTTAATTATTAAAAATTATACATAAAAAATTTGAATCATGAGGCAAATGAATTTTGACTCTTGTCATGCGTTCAACTGAACTCAATGCTTAATTACCGGACGCGCATCATACAGCCACCCTGATCATTTCCACCTCCCATATTGATACAAATAACAACGCCCTGGATGAGAAAGAGTTTTGCAGCACGATTGAGTCTCATTAACTGCTCCAGAGAGCGACGTTAATCTCCTTGACCATTTTAACGCGATTCAGCATCTTCACGAGATGATCCTTGGTGAGAGGTGAAGTTGAGTACCACACAGGGCTATCTGGGACACAGCTGCGTTCAGGAAGAAGGTAGAATACGTCGTTACGACTTTTAACACTCTCTGGGCATTTTGAGAGGTAGAATTCGTAGAGTTTAACTGGACATCTCAGGGGATTTTCCTCATTCTCCTGCTGTTCGTATACTTTCTTTTTCCTCGAATTTGCCTCTGTGAGGAATTTAATATAATGATTATTGTGAAAATTATCAACATTCATTGACGGAAAAAGGAAATCATTTTACTTTAAACTGACATTTTTGTTTCGTGAAAACACATTTACTTGTTTCAAAAAATAGATATTTCCAGGGAATTAATCATTATTTTAGAAACATCCTGATAAAATTACAAAAATGTTTGTTAATCTTCATTGATTATTGATAATATAATAGTGTAAATTAATTTAAAACGATTAATGAGTTGATAATGTGGAGAAATTTCTTAGTCTACAAACTCCAAAGTGATGAGGCATATAACTCATTGAATTATGTTATAATTAATGTGTAAAAATTTTGTATTTTTAAAGAAAACTACTTTTAGTCGTTGGAATTCATCTTTTCCTCTCGGTATAACTCGACTGAGTGATTGGAGATACGAACCTAAGGCAGCTTGAGGCGGATAGAATCTCAGAAGTACATTCCTTGGTCCAGGAGGTTTGCCAGTACCAGCAGCAGCTTGTGCAGCTGGATTTCGTTTCCAATGTTTCATTATGTGGGAGAACGAGAGCTGCATGTGTTCCTCCACGGTCTGAGTTACAAAATTTATTGAGTAAAATAGCAAAACATGATTGAATCATCAATTTTAAAGACTATTTTTTGGAAATGTCGGGCTTGAGAGGAGATGTAGAATGAAACATCTTCGTGAATTATTTAATTGTAAAAATCAGTTGTACACGATGTGAATAATGACATTTTGCCCTACACTATTAAAAAAAATTTGGCTGCAAATTTAGGCAAATGCATTCTTGAATTCAGCTTAATTAAGTACTGAATATTCATTTTTTCATTAAAAATTCAAGTAAGTTAAGGAATTCTCATGTTCCTGTTGTTAAAAATTATATAATTTCATTGATTTCTCATAATCAATTCTCTATTAGTAGTTCCTCCTAAATCCCTTCACCATCACGACAATTCCAATCTCTCACGAAATAAGATATTTCCATTTGCATTGTTTCATATTCTTTCAATCTATCTTATCAAAATGCAGCAATAGAAACCAAATCTGTGATTATTTTGACAGCGGTAAAAGAAAATGACCTCCTCTGGTATTTTTTTCCTGTTCTCTAATTAAAATGACATGATAAAAATGTAAAATATTGATAACCTATCGTTATTTGAAGACAAAAACCATAAAAAAAATGTCAAGAGGTTGAAAAATTACTGTTAAAAATTATTATTAATAAATAGATAAATAAATAAATAACTAGACACATAAACAGCAGTCTCACCGTTAAATTGAAATGTTTCGTATTGAAAAACATGAGAGTGCTCAACAGGACATGCGGCGAGTGTGCCCCGAGCTGTTTGCACTCCCACAGATGTTCTTCCTCGACCCTCGTAACAATGAACTGTGCATCATTATACAGAACCGAGAACTTGGTGGCCACCTCATTGAGACAATCGGTGAATTTCTCGTAATACGTATCCGTAAAGATATTATCAATCCTATTATTCTCAAAGAGATACTGCTGAATCCCAAGACACAGATAATAGATAGTGTCAGGTGCGTACTCAGCCCCATTGGGTTTCCTCACTTCCTTCACAAAGAGACAGAGTGAATAATTGAGTTCATCAGCAGTGAGCTGAAGCAGATCAGTCTTGAAGGGTTTGACAGGCCTGCCCGCAGCATTTTTCTCCATCTCGACGTTTTTCCCCACGACCCACTGCCTCCAGGCGTTCACCCCAAAAGTGAACTTGAGGGCCATGTTGGAATCGGGTTTCTCGAGGGGTTCCAGCGCCTTCGGTGGGGTCTGTGCTCCTGGTGGTGGCATGAGAGGCACCTCCCCAGTGCTGGAGGAGCGCCTCCCCTTCTTATTAGTGGCCCCCTTCGCCTTGTAAGAAACAGTTCTCTTCCTCCCTCGCGTCTGCCTCTCCACGACATTCTGGTTCTCCTCCCCCTCGCCCTGGGGAGTGGCAGCAATAGTGCTGGGTGTCAAAGCAGCCTCCAGGTCCACCGCAGGCTCCTCGAGCTCCCCAGTGGCCATCTTCAGCGCCATCTGGAGCATCTCCTCGCCGAAGGCATTCCCCCCATCAACAGCATCCTGCTGCTTGTCTTCCTGAACACTCTCACTCCCCTCGTCATTCCCATTGTCCTCCGAGTCCGAGTCACTCTCTGTCTTCTTCTTCTCAGTGGCCACCATCTCCGCCATCATGAGGAGCTCAGCCTCGAAGGGATCAGAAGGCATTTTCTCCTGGATCCTCTTGATCTCCTTGGCGATCCCTTTAGCGCTATTTCTCGTTGTTGGAATGAAGACTGGCACTGGTATTGGCAGGGGAAAGGGCATGGGCACCGGAAAGGGAAAGCTGAACATGTGGACTGGAAAGGGCACGTAAATGGGAACTGGAATGGGAATGACGACCTTCTGGACCTCGTCAGTTTGAGTTGATTTAGTGCAGGGATGGGGCTTCACTGAGACCCCCTTGGTGTGCATCAGAGGCTTGCACTGGGTCATCTTATTGTGCATCTGTACAGGACTCGGGGGTCTGGTGATCACCTGTTGCTTGAAGAGAATGGGGGTGCCTGGGACAGCTGTTGGATTTGTTATTGTCGCATTGTTGAGACTCACGACGTTTGTGGTGGCCTTCTGGGTGACTGCGGGCTGGCCATTGGATGGTAACGACGCTAGACTGGCTACCGACGATATCACAGGGAGGGATTTCTTGGTTTGAATGGTCTGAAGAGTGCTGTTCATCTCGGTGACCTTCTTGACAGCCCCCTGGGGCTGGACCTTTCCTGGATAAGTGCGTTTGGGCATTCCTGTGGGCACTGGTGCATCCTCACCCGAGGGAATTGTTATCGGTGATTTAGTGTATTGAGCCTGGAACTTCATGACGCAGTTGTAAGAGCAGAAGTTCCGGATTGTTGCGTCTGACATTGTGAGGTGATACTGCGCCTGGGAGAACTCCTTGCAGAGGTCGCATCGAATTCTCCTGGCTGACACAGCGTTTATGGAGACCTGGTACAGGGTGAGACAGTTGAGACTGCACATCATTACGACCTGCCCTGACTTCAACTCCTTCTTTATCATGTCGAAGTTGTATTTTTTGACTTTGCACCAGTTGCAGGGGACGATCTTCCTGTTGGTGATGATAAAGATGTTGAGGCAACTCTTGTTGCAGAAGGTGTGGGCTTCGTTGTTGTAGAAGACAACGGTGCTCTTCTTGTTGCCAACTTGGAAGTATTTTTTGCATGTGGCGCAGTGATCGGGATCGACTTTGTTGACGAATTTGAAGGCTGCGAAGCAGGGCTCACTGCAGATGGCTTGAGACTGGCCCCTGTCTATCTGCACCTCGCAGAAGACAATTTTCTCCTCCTGGCAGACACTGCAGGCTTTTCTCTCGGGGGGCACTGGCTCGGTCGAGTTCATCCTCGAGTACTTCTCCATGCACTGCTGAGTGCAGAAGTCCTTGAACTGGCCCTTGTCCCCCACTGGGGCCAGGAAGCCGTCGGTACCAGAGCTGATGTCCTTCTGGCAGTAGCTGCAGACCTTCAGACCTTTCTTGAACTCCTCCAGACACGTCGAGCAGCAGAACTGACGAACGTCGTAGCCAAATCGAACGCAGTACTTCCCCAGGGAAATTGGCTGAACAGTGCCATTGCAGTTTCTGCAGTAGCTCCCATACTTCGTCTGGAACTTCCCCAGGCACTCTTCGTTGCAGAACTCCATCGTCTCCCAGGAGAGGTTCCTCTCGTCGTTCGTTTCCACGATTAGAAGACAGCTTGCACAGCGTTTTTCGTATTTTGAATTGGCCCCCTCAGAGGGAATGTCTGTGGCCTTTCCATACGCCTCCATGAAGGAGTTCTGGCATCTCTTGGAGCAGACACCAAATTCCTCAGTTCCAATTTTCACTCGAATTTTACAGGGCTTCACCTCCTTGCACTGCTTGCACGTCTGTTTCGCAGGGGTTGAAATCTCCTCGATCTCAGAGTTCTTGGACTCGTCGTCCAGGTCAATCACGTTGTCCGTGATCTCCGAGGGAGCTTCCTCTGGGGATTTTGATTTGTCCGAGGGTTCAGACTCATCCGCAGGGGTCGACGTCTTCTTCGACGACGACGAGGGCTTCTCAGAGGCTTTCGAGGGCTTCGTCAACCCCGAGGACTTCTCCTTCTGGGGGACAGACTTCCCAGGGAGAATTATCTTCATGTCGTCAGGAATGATGCACAGCTCGTCGTCCTGGCCTGGCAGAACTGTCGACTGATCGTCTGTCTCCAGGGGAATCACAATCACATCAGAGTCTTTGCTCTTCTGACTCACTTTGTCAGGCTTATCCTGGGGCTTTGGAGTCTCCGCCGCAGGGACTTCAGTTATTTCCTCAACTTCCTCAGAGTTCGGAGCCTTTTTCGAGGCCTCGGAGGCCTCCGCGGTGGCTCCAGCCTCCTTCGAGGACGTTGCATTGACAGCATCCTGGAGATTGTCAGCTTGATCCCCCAATTTCGAGAAATTCATGTTTCTCTCGTTGATGTCGTCAGTGTCCATGGGCTCAACGCCATCAGCAGCTAGGCTGTCACCACCAAAGGGGTCCTCAGCCTCGATTGACGGGCCCTCTATGTGGTTGTCGTCCTGCTTGTCCTGGGTTATCTGTACGAATTCCGTTTTCTCAGGCTCTTGGTGTTTGTCCTCCTCCTTCTCAGGGTCACTGTCCAGGGTTACTGATTCTATTTTGTCGTCTTCTTGGGGCTTCGGGGATTTGGAAGACTCTTCGAGAGGTGCATCACTGGGGGCTGGGGATTTTCGAGCTCCAGGGGATGCACTCGAGGATTTTTCTGCCTCGTCTGCGTCGATGTCGACGATGGGGATGGGGTCTCCAGGGGTTGACGACTTTGATGGGGTTTTTGGTTTTTTTGGGGCTCCAGTGGACGCCTCTTTTTCTGGAGATGTTTCGGAGGGCTCTGGAGTGCCCTCACCTGGAGAAGAGGCTTCTGGGGCCTCTGGGGCTGGAGGGGCTGCTGGAGTGCCTTCTGGGGATTCAGAGGCTTTCTCTGAGGATTCTGGAACACTTTCTGCTGGAAAAACTTCTGGAGTTTCAGAGGGTTTCTCTGATACTGGGGCTTCTTTTGAAGGGGAAGGTACTGGAGAGTCCTCTGGGGCCTCACCGGGACCTTCTGATGGTTCTTTTGGGGGGGAGTCCTCTGAAGGGCCCTCTGGGGCATCACTGGGATCCTCTGAGGCTTCTTCTGGGGGGGAATTCTCTGGGGCAGTCTCGTCAGTCTCTGGGGGAGCAACCACGTCTCCTGGGGGGTCTGCCTGGGCGAGGCTGCTCTCGATGGGGTCCTCCAGGGTGGGAGTCAGCCTGGTTGAGGCAGGGGGAAGACTCTTGGGATCTGATTTTGGATCGGTGGGTTTTCCTCCTAGTGAATCCTCTTTCTCGTGACTAGATGCAGAAATCTCGGGGATGCCCTGGGTGGACTCGGAGGGGACGTCTGATGCACTTGGGTCTTGGTCCATTGTTGAGGGATTGAGGGCTCAAGCTGTCTGAAATCGAATGGGATTGGTTAGGGTGGGGTGAAGGGTTTAATGCGTCGTCAATAGCTCCTGAGTCAGTAGTGTAATTTAAATAAATTCGGTCTCATTTTAGTCTTGAAAAAAAGTCTAGGAAGAAATTCTTTGAAATGACATAAATTGGGGAATTTCACTCAGCTATTATCTAATTATTGAGGATTTAAACGTTAATAAAAAACTTTGGTCTCTTTCTCCTTTATTTCCATCATTTTATGAACAATTATGGGGATTTCCATTATTTTATTAATTATTATTTAAGGGATTTGTGGGGGTTTGAGGGTCGAATCATGTGTGTAATTTTTTTTAACT
Organism: Diachasma alloeum; assembly: GCF_001412515.2. Classification (NCBI taxonomy): domain Eukaryota; kingdom Metazoa; phylum Arthropoda; class Insecta; order Hymenoptera; family Braconidae; genus Diachasma; species Diachasma alloeum. The sequence continues at coordinate 82,185 of NW_021680503.1, read as the reverse complement.
GCGAATGAGTTTGCTCATGACTTAAAAATGTTTGAACACCCCTGGGTTCCCCTAAATTGAATCTTTCGCGGGCGAAGCTTTCGCTGGTTTCAACTTCATTTAATTATTGATCTATCGTCAATTATTGGTGTCTTTCAGATTTGGAATAATTTTTTAATTGTGGGAGAAGATTGCTCTTCAGGCAATTCAGAATATAAAAAATAAGGGCTCAAGCTTCCTGAAATCCGAGCAAAGCAGTTAGGGGAGGGTTCTCCTTAAATCTTCAATATGCCCTGAACAAATGATTCGATTTAGATAAATCAACTCTCATTTTAAAGTCTTGAAGGAATTCTTTGAAATGAAAAAAAACTGGGGAATTTCACTCAACTAATTATTAAGGAGTAAAAATATCACTTTTGCCCTTTTCCCCTTTATTTTCATTATTTTATTCATTATTGAGTTATTGTTAATGATTCATGTTCTCATTCCTCCGAATAATTTCTGGATTTCGTTTGAAAATTGGGATAGAGTCAGTGTCAATTGGCTAAAGCCAACTTTGAGGTTAGGATGCTACTGTCTCGTTAAAATCAACAATCGAATGTTTCTTCAACCTCTACCAATAAAAACAATGAATTCCCCAGTGATTCGATTATTGTCATTTGAATGATGTTCGAGTTAGTGTTCAAGTGAATAAATAACACTGATTACCAACAAATGCCGCATAGGAACCCTCGAAGTGTGGCTCGACGCAGGAGAACTCGACTATTCAGTACTCACGATTTCAAAACAATTTATTCTGCTCGTTATTATTTTTGCAGATTGATTTTTTAATCATACTTTCACTTAACTACGGGGCTAATGTTTATTTAAACGCTTTGGACATCACAACAGGCATCTGATGTGAGAGCCGGACGGCAACGACACCGATGCTCCTCGTGTGGCGGTAACTCCGAATGCAAGTGCTTCCAACTTAAGGGGAATTAATTAAATATTTCAGAATTGTTCACTGAATTTGTAAACATTAAGATAATTCTACCAAAGATGATCATGTGTGGAGCATTCAATGAGGAGAGAAATAATAATTACGTGAGATTTTCTCAGAGAAAGATGAAAATTTTTAGTTGTAGTGGCCACGGACTGGCTGTTGGCAGCCCTGAATATCAATTTAAAAGATAAAAAAATGTTCAAGGCTCCTCGAGCCATTTCCGGGAGACAAAATGCAGATGAGTGCAAAAAATTGTAGCAGAGTAAGTTAGTTCGAATTCTGTGTCAGTTTTTGATGAATATTGCAATAATTTTTCAGACGCTTATCTTTAAATTTTTTTGGTTTCTCTTTTTTTTTGGTAAGAGCTTTGTTTCGACAGTAAACTCAACTATTGATATTATTTAAATCTTTCTTTCTATCATTTTAATTCTTAACTTGGTCATTATTATTATTATCCAAATTATCGAAACTTTCGACAATAAATTCAACTGTTGGTGCTATTAAAATTTTCCTTATCATTTTAATCCTTGACTTTAGCATTAAAATTAAATTTTCAATAAGTCAATTATTAATATTACTCAATAATTGTTTAATTATTAAATTAATCATCAATTAAATATTCAAATTGCGAATTATTTTATCAATCAATAATTGAGTTTGGACGATTGATGATTATTTGGCTAATCGAAAATAGTTTTATGAAATTTAGAAATATTTCCTTAATAGTTGATTGACGATTGCATATTGTCAATTATTTAGTTCCTAGTGAATTGAAAATTTAAATTACCAACTATTATATTATTTTTGAAATTTCATTATTACTAATGAATACAATTTCAATATTACTAACTTAATGATTGATGAAAATCTTGATGAAACAAGAAATGTAACTTATTTAATTATTAGAGAAAATCGATGCATTTATTTCTCTATTGACTGTTGATGTCAAGAAAAAATAGGAAATTATTTTTATGATAAATAATCAACGAAAGAAGTATTTCATCTTCTAAATGAGAGAGTTCATCAGAATAATTCTGAAAAAAAAATTTAAACAATTGAAAATTTTTTAAATAAAAAAAATTCTTTTCTGAACATGAAAAATTAAAAAAAATTAGTAATAAAATGATTCCATGAATTATAGGGCTCATCATGCAATTTCGGTATGAGAATATCTCTTTTAAACTGAAGTAAAATAAAAAAGATGTCATTATTACTCTACTTGAAAAATAATGTCTTGTTTTTGATTATTGAATAGCCAAAAATTCTCATTGTCAATAAAAAAAATCATTTTTTGAGATAAAAGGTATCCAATTCCCCTAAATAAATAAAATCTCACAAATAATTTCGATTTTTTATTTTATTTCTTCACGAGGTACACGAGTTTGTTATTGTTATACATCATCGCAATTAAATAATCGATTTATCCTCAATATTCCATTTTTGTATCCATTAAATTTAATCTGCAGCATCATTTACCTTATATTCATTAATTCAATATATTATCATACTTTCAATGGATTTAACAACATATATTTATTTATAATACATACATAAGTACCGAATGTAATTCATATCCTCTCATATTTAATTTAAATGTAACAGCGTGACTCGGATATGACTCAATACGTTGTGTCTCGTCTCATAATTGTAACTTTATCGTAATTTAATCATTAAACTCTCGTCTTTCGACCAAATTCACCGAATATCAGAAGGAGTAACAACAAATGTCAAGCAATAATAAAAAAAATCACGAGAAAAAAAATGAATAAAAAACGATAATTCGATTGGAGGCCAACGTATGACTATTTACCGCTGAAATCATCACGTTTTATTCCCATTATTATCATTATTATTTCATTACAATTAGGCCTCATTCTATTCCCCTCTAATTATCCTCAAAAGCGGTAATTTTATAATGGATTACAGCAAGCACTTGCATCACTACAATTTCAATAATCAAATAAATTTTTAAAAAATTGAGAATGGATGGACCACAGACGTTCGCGTGGATGTCGAATAACTATTGTTTTAATAAAATATTACCCCAATAATTCACATCAGTAAATTCAACATTCACATCCCCACGATACTGTCGCAAGCCAGTTAATTCGACCATCAACTATGATATATATTCGTTAATCCTATGGGTTCATCTGACTATAATAATTCATCACTTTTGTCTGTACAGAGACTGGCGCAGCACTGACGACAATATTTTATAACTCTTTTTGTTTTTATTATCTTTGTGCGATTCTCAATAATATAACGAATGACAGGTGAAAAATTCTAAAAGCCCCTGATTATTTATCATTGGTAAAGACTCGACTCGACTCGAAGTCAGTGGTAGTTTCTTTTTTATTGGGGGTAATCTGGGTAAAATGGAGTGGAATGACTTTTTTAAAATTCACTTTTAGAGTATATCGTTCATGGGATTTTCTGTTCCTTTTGGAAATTCAACGGAAATGAGTTTTTTATTTTGTAGGGATTATTGTTAATTAGTGACAGCTTGAATTCTTAACTTATTGGGAAATTTAAAGGCATATTCAATTGAATTTTTAATAGACTGGGATTGCAGAACAATGAATTTTTACATTTTTCAGCAAATTCCACTGTCATATGAATCTGAAAATTGTAATTTTATTGAATCTTCCTGAAATTAAATGATTTGTTAGATTTAAAATTTCAAGATTTTTTAATTGAATACATCAATTAATGTTTAATACGTCAAGAATAAATAATTAATTAATTAATTTTTCATTTCGAAGATAATTTTTCAAATTTCAAAATGAGACTCGGTTGATTTAAATTGGATCACTGGGTCAGGTGATGAATTCTGGTGGTGATGTTTTCATTGAATGCATCAATTAATTTTTAATACCTCCAGAATTAATTAATAATTAATTTGTTTATTTATTTTTCTTTTTGAAAAAAAAAATTTCAAATTAAAAAATGAGACTTGATTGAAAAAATCAGAGTTTAGAACAACAATTGCATGAATTTTCATAATTTTAATAGTCATATAAACTTGAAAATTCAAAATTCATTGAATATTCCAGAAATTAACTGATTTATTAATAACAACATATTTGACAACTTCACGTAAATGAGTTGTAGAAAACATAAACATTTTTCACTTGAAATTTTGGAGACATTTTCTCCGAGTTACAGCTGCTAATAAAAATCTCGTTTCGCCAAAGCAATGAAAAATGGTTTTAAAATCTTGAATTCAATTTTTTACACTTTAAAATGAGAATAAATTGAAATTGGCTCATTGGATCGTGAAATATTCCTCACTGAACAAAAAATCCAATAACATCCCATTTTACCCAACTTACACTCATCTCTCATTATAAAAAAAAGTAATGAAGAGAGTGACTGATGCCTTAAGGATTCGTCGATCGTACAATGAAAAATTCGTCACTCATTCAATAAATTGAGCACGACGGTAATAACGAAAAGTCAGTGATTCCTCTCCCGTGAAAATTCACTTGAGATCCTCATCCTCATTGAGTAGTACATCCATCTGTTGCTCCCAGTCTTCCTTGTTATCACTGGTTGAGTTATTCTTCCCATCCCCAGGTACGATCTCGAAATCCTTGAGTTCAGCCTCCAACTCCCCTTCCCACTCTTCTTCTGCGGAGAGTGACAAGCAGCGGTTGTAGCTAGTATAGCCGACGGTTGTGGGCATGTATCATGTGTCTTTGTATGTGTACGTGTGACAATTCATGATGAAGTGTGATTGACAATAATACGAATGATCAATGAATAAAAATAATGGAAAAAACTCATGGATAAAAGTAATGAAAATGGATCATTCAGGCAGTTAATTCTACAATTACCTCATATACTATTTATTTTCTCTGGTTGAAAGCGGGTAGTGGACCAATGGGCTCCTAACACGCGGGAACAATTTATTATCAATCATTGAAATTGAAAATATCATCTCAATCCCCACGAAACCCATCGATTGTTAATCACTCGTTTTATTCACATATTTATACCGAATTATTTTGTCTCTCATTTCTTCCACTGAATACTCAGATTTTACAACAGCCAAACACGTGTGAAAATTCGAGAAATTGGTGATAAAAAAAGAAAAGGGATTGACGCGTTTAGCTGTGAATTTCAAAGTCTATAGAAAATGATTTTTTCTATAGCTTTTCTTCCATAAAAATCACTCAAGAAAAAATTTGCTATAGAAAATGATTTTTCTTTTCTATAGAATTTTGATATTTTTCTCAATGTATTATTTGTTTCTCATAAAAAAAATCAATCTATTGACTTTTTTCTCATCAACCATTGAAATCGGAAATATCATCTCGATCCCTACGAAACCCATCGATTATTAATTACTCATGTGAATGGTAAAGTCTACAAAAGATGATTTTGTTCTGTTGTTTTTTTTCATAAAAACCATTTGAGAAAAAAATTTCTATAGAAAAGTCTATGGAGAATAATTCTTTCTATATTGTTTTATGAAACATAATTTTCCATTAATTTTTTTTGTAGACAGATTTTCTATAGAAAATTTTTATAGACTTACATTGCTGCAGGAAAAAATAATTTTCTATAAATTCTCCAAATTGAAAAAAAATGATATAGAAATTTCCAAGCATAAATTTTTGTATTTTCCCACTGTATTTTTTGTTTCTCATTAAAAAATCAAAATCTATTGAATTTTTTTCATCAACCATTGAAATTGGAAATGTCATATCGACCCCTACGCAACCCATCGATTATTAATTACTCGTCTTATTCACATATTTATACCGAATTATTTCCCCTCTAATTTTACCCACTGAATCTTCAAATTCTCCAGCAGCCAAACGCGTGTGAAAAATCAAGAAATAACCGACAACAAATAATAGGAATTTCCGCATTTGGCTGTGAATATCAAACTCTTCTCAATAATCTCATTAAAAACATTCCTTGTTCAAATAACTCCCCATAAACCACGTATTGTCATCCAACAAATATAATTTAGTACCTATAAACGTCTGCTAATGCTCACTCCAATCATCGAGATAATCGTTCATAATATCATATATTTCATCATTATTTACTTACAATTGTACAACACGAAGAGAACGAAGTTTGGAGATAAAGTATTATTAATCCTTTATTAATTCATTTTTCTTAATTTTCATTTTCTTTAAATGTTTCTCGACGAAGACAGACGAACAGACAAACGACGGACAAACAGACAGACAAATAGTCAAATTGTTATTCGTCAATTGAATTGTTATAATCGCGTGGTTTTCATCATTGATCAATTACACAAACGGTTTAATTAATAATTGAAATGTCCCCCTCAGTTGCTCATGCTATCTGATTTTCTCTACTATTTTTTCTTTCATCATTAACTAAATTCATCTAGATATTATTTCATATTAATTCACCTCCCGCAACATGTCCAGCCCCCGCTGAAGACTATGATAATAATGATAATAAATACTAGAACTTTCAGCGACTCAATGAACAATCGAATCGTCTAAAATTTATCGCCATGACAATCTCTCCCCCCTCAATCCTAATTATCTTATATTTTATAATAATTATAAGGGATCTGATGACGAATGTTGTGTGTTTATGACCAATACAATGAAATTAAAATGAACAATTGATATTGTCGGAATAAAATAGTGAAAATAAAACTGAAATATTTGAATTTTGTCATCTGATAATTCATGTCTCGTTGACTACAAACGAATGTTATCTAGGAGGGTGTTCTTTGGATAATGGTACACGGGACTCTCCTCTTCTTAGGCTGTAGACAAAATACAAGTAAAATTGCTTTTTTTTCTCTCTTTTTTGTGAAATCATCGTTATGTGGTTATATTCAATAGTTTACTTTTGGAAGACTGCACTAAGGTAGTAGGTCGATAGATACACTCAAGCTACTTTTTATTTTACGTATGAAGAAATTAATGGAAAAACGCCTTGAAATAGAATGGCTCCGGGGAAATCTATTGTTGTACAAGAATTCTATTGAAAATTCTATTTACTTTTTGTGACGATTTTTGGATGGAAAATTTTTTGGTAAAAAGAATATTCTATAGAGTTTTTAAGGGGAAAAATTTATAGAAAATGAAAAAGTCTATAGGAAATGATTTTTTCTGCAGAGTTTCTTTTCGTGAAATATCATTTTCCATTAATTTTTATGTAAATTCTAAGGTTGTTAGTGGTTTTTCATTAACGAAAATAATTTTCTATAGACAGGTCTATAGAATTTCCTACAGATTTCCTATAAAAAAAAAAAAGTTTTAAGAGATTTTCTATAGAGAGGTCTATAAAAGTTGTTTTCGGCAGAAGGAAACTATGGAAAAAGTCGTGGGTGTTTATAAAAAATCTATTTCTATAGACTCTTATGATTTAGAAAATTATATATTCTATAGAATCTCTGGAAAATATTATGATTTTCTATACAAAGAGTCTGCAGAAATCGATTTCTATAGGTTTTAACGATTTTATAAGGACTTTTATATACAGAAAGATTCTCTAAAGAAAAAAAAATTTTATAGAAAAAAAGTGAAAAATAATTCTTCTTCTATAGAAATTCTAGAGAATATTTTTTTCTACAGGAAATGATTACTCAATGAAAAAAATTCGGAGAAAATTCTATACAGAATACTATGATTTTTTTCTATGAAATTATTTCAATAAAAAAAATATTTCTACAGAAACGTCTATAGAAATATATTTTTTGTGGGGAAATTCTCGAACAGTAATTTTTTAAGTTTTCCCCATTGTTTCTCATTTCCAAAATTCAAGAAAAAAAAATATAATTCATTCTCACGAGCTTTTATAGAAATTCAATAGCATTCTTACGAATTGAACACAAAATCGACATAATTTCCAATAAAAAAAAACGTCAAATCCTTCGCTAAAATTTCTCCAAACGTTGCAACATCGTGGTGCACAATGAAAATAATATTCGGCATAGATACAGCGATTAAGCAACAGTGGTTTATAATCAGGGAATGAGTTGTACAGAGGTCTAAGTGGATGCTATCAGCGTGCTGGTATCTCATTGTTTGTACAGAAATTCACGTACATACTTACGTCTGAAATTAGACCCAGTACGAATTCATCTGATTAAATTCTGAGAGTCAAAATGTGATGGTTCATTTGCGATAAAATTTTTGGAAAATCTCCGAGGGATAAACTTCAACGAATTAACCTGGTAGATTGTTCTGATGATGAGAGCACTCGGTAATTGGATTAATTAGAGAGTCTACTGGGGGATTAAACCTCAATTATGAAGGGTTCAAGTGAGTTACGAGGTTGATAGTCTTGGAAATTGTTTTTCGAGTGGAGATCCATGTTTATAATTCTTTATCCAGGAGTTTTTTTTCTTCATTATTCGCAATTAATTGGAGCGAAACCCTCAATATTCTTCGATTTAATTAATTATTCAAAGAAAGTCTTTCGTTTTTAAATAATTCAAAGACTGGGAAAATCATGACAGATTAATCTACTCTCACACCGGAAAAACTAGTGTCTGAAATTGAGGCACTTTTGTCCCCTTTTTTAAGACTTTTGGATCCACAAATTTAAGTCGTTGTTAGGGTCTCAAAATAAGGCTTAAGCCATGTATACTCCCACCCTCATCGCCCCTCTCAATAAATTCAGAACTTCAATAAATTAGAAGAAAATGGATAATTTATTAGCAAAAAACGTCTTAAATTTGGTGACTTGCATTTTAAGATATTATGAAAATGTCTTGTCTTCCCCCTCCACATTCCTCAATTCAATTAATTATTCAAATAAAGTCATTCGTTTTGAAATAATTCGAACCCTGAGAAAATCAGACATTGTGAAAAATTAATCTATTCCCACACCAGCAAAATTAGTGTCTGAAATTGAGGCACTTTTGTCTCCTCTTTCAAGACCTTTCGTCCCCCGAATAATTGATCAAAAATGTCTTATGATTCCATGTCTCAATGGGGATAGTGACTGAATAGTCCTCAAAGTGTCTTGAATTAAGACAGCAAATATGACTTAAATTTGATAACTTGTATTGAAATAAATTATGATAATATTTTATCTATCAATCGCCTCGTTTTTAGACGTCTCGAAGACACCAGTTCTTACAGTGATATTAATCGATCGTGTGATACTGACCTTTCTTCGGCTTCATACCAAGCTTTTCCATTCCCACCCTGACCTCCTCGATATCGGTATCTGAAGCCCTCACACTGTCAGATACAAATTCATGGACACCACTACTCGCTGATTTTTTATCATCTTGAATGGTTTCCTTGGTACTTTCTACTCGAGCTGTACGACAATTACAACACATACTTGCAGGGTCTAAACTACTTTAGCTATAAACTAATGGAAAACAACTACAACTGATTTATGTAACTTAATGAACGAGAACGATTAACGTTTCGTCGAACGACAGATTGTTGCTGCAAACCTTTGGAGATGTTACTTTTTATTTCACGTGATGTTAAGCTTGTTGGAATCCCGGTGTCGATAAAGCTCATTCCTCTGGTTCGCGTTGTGACAGAGAAAATTAATGGCGATAGGTTCAAAGTGAATTTTTGTTTTTTTCGTCGCTTGATTAAGTGGGGAGAAATCGTCTGGCAGGTGGAGACAGATTTTTTTTTGGGTTTAGATGTGAAGAGAGATTTCGGTTCGTCTTGTGGTAGAATATTCTCGAGACAAAGAGTTTCAAAGAGAATAATTAAACGGTGAAATGTAAATTTTAATCATTTTTTTGTATCATTTTCATTCTCCGATTAAAAAAATTGTTGTAGAAAATAGTTTTTTCTATTTTTTTTTATACAAAGCTTATCAAAATCATTCTCTATAGGATAATCTATGGAAAATCATTTTTGCTATAGAGTTTCTTTTTAATGAAAAATCACTTTCAGTAGATTTTTCTCCAGAGATTTTCGAACGAAAAAAAATTGCCAATAAAAATTCTATAGGAAATGATTTCTTTTATGGAGATTGTTTCCGATAAAAATTATTTTCTATAGAAAAATCTATAGGATTTTTTCTCTGTCGTTTATTTTGGAAAATCAAAGATTCAAGTGGTGAAAACTAATCTTTAATGTTTTTTTATTCAGTCATTTTGTTTTAACAATTTATCATTTCTCCATTGAATTGAGAAATAGGGAAATTCTACTACAAGACGAACGATAAAAAGTGATTACAGAAGGTAACGAGCTTCTACTTGACACGTATATGAAAAAACCAGTGCGACAAAAGCTGAAAAGGTCGACAACTACATATATCTGTATAATTAATAATGCAAATATTTAAAAAAGTACTTGGTATGTTTAGGATGATGCTCATAACTGAAACTTGCGGGTTGATTTACCTTGGGTATGATCGATGCTGCCGGTGGATGTCAAACTTTGATTGGGATTACTCTCCGCTTGGCTTGCCAGGGTGTTCAATTCATGGCTCTGACGTAGGAGGGATACTCTGTAGAAGTAATTGCGCCAGAAGTTCTCCTCAGTTATACTGAAACAAATTTCCAACGTCTTAGAATGGAGTCTTGACAGAGAAAATGCTTCAGCAATTAATTCATCAATTAATTTCCTTTCATAAGTTTCTTTTTTCTCACAAAATTATATAATTTTTTTTTTACCGACGGCGGTGGCTGTGTGGTTAGAGTGTGGGATTGGCCACCCGGGTTCGATTCCCGGATGGGGGGGCCAAAATTTGTGACACTCTAAAATCTCACGGTTTCATTGTCGAGCGGGAGTCTGGCAAGAGACGACTGTACCTGGGCAGGTTTTTCCCTCAAATGAGGTTTTCCCTTGTCCTTCGGTGAATGCGGTACAGGGGGTTGGGGGGTGGGAAGGGAACAAATCGTAAAGACCCGAAAGGGTATACGAGAAGAAAAAATTTTTTAATAATTTTTTTCTGAAAAAAATATCAATGCGATTTTAATGCAATTTTTAAAAATGAGAAATCATTTCCTTTAGTTTTTTTAGAGAAATAAATTGTTATACGGATTTTTTTTTCAATCTTATCAAAATATTTTTCTGTAGACAAATTCATAAATAATTTTTTCCCATATTTTTTTTGAATGAAAAATATTTTTCTATAGATTTTTGAAATCTGAAGATAGATTGGCTATAGCAAATGATACTTCCAGATACTCACTTTTTAACAAAAAAATAATTATTTCAATTAAAATCCTATCGAAATTGATACTAATAGAAAATTTTCATTGAAACACTTACACTTTGGGTACTAGCTCGAACCTCATTGTCTCGAGATTAGGATCTAAGGCGAGTGTAGCTTGTGCCATTGGCTGAATAGCCTCAAAGTCCCACTCGAATTCAACTCCAGGTGGTGGTGCTCTCACGAAATTGCGGCGATCCTTAAATAATTGATAAAACAAACAATATTAAACAATTTCCGTTCTCATTCTTCACCAGATTTATCGCTTCAATTTCTCCCCAGTTTTTCCCTCGTCCCTAGATACAATATCTCAAGGAATTCTGGAGATGCTGCTTCTTCCATAAAGTTGACGTGCCTCAGCTTGAATTTAACCCGAAGCAAACATTGTGGAATTATGAAACATCTATGAAACATTACTCACGGTTGAAAGGGCCAGGCATTCCTCACGCAACGCATCCTCGTTGGGAGCTCCAACCCACGGGGCAACTGCCTCACCCTTTTCATTGGTCTTTCCAGCGATAAAGGCTTCCTGCTCCTTATTCAATTCAGCTATCAGTCTCTGGAAGTATTTTATTCCGAGTTTTTATTCAAAATCTTGAGGTTTTACGGGTCAGTGGGTTTTGCGTGTATGTGGGGTGGAAATTTGTGGGTAATGGGGGAGAAATTTTGAGGAGAATCGAGTGAACAGTTGGAAATATAAAATTTCTCAACATGAATAATAAGATTATTCAATGAATTATGGATCATATTATTTTGAGAATCTGCATTCCATTTCAGTGAACACGTCTCAGAGGAACTGTGAAATAATTATTTGAGAAAAGTCTAATTATACTTCAATTTCCTACATTAATCCTCCATTTTTATTTCCTGTTGCAATTTTTCATGAAAAAATTAATCCCCCATTTCTAATTTCCTATTTTCGTTTTTGAGAAAAAATATCCAGCCCTTGGATCACTCCACGAGGATTCATACAATTAAATTGAAAATTCATTTTGTTTCACCAATGAAAACGGAATCCTATTCAATTTTTTTTCGAAGTCTTGAGGTGGAATGTAATGGGGAAAAAATTTAAAGGAGAATACGGTGAATATTTTAAGATACAAAATTTTTAAACATGAGTAATAAGATAATTCAATGAATTATGGGTCATATCATTTTGAGAAACTGCAGAATAATTTCCCCTGATCTGGTAGCGACAGATCGTAATTCTATGCATCAGGTCAGAAAATCTAATCTAATGCATAAAATTTCCTTTTTTATTTTTCAACTCAATAATAATAAATAAATAAATGAATAATAAATAGCGAAATATATTCAACAAAATGTTTTTTCATGCAGTGAACACGTTTCCAAGGGGCTCTGAGAATAATTACTTCCGAGATCTCCAATTACAATTTAATTTCCCCCATTAATCCCCCATTCCTAATTTCCTATTTTCATTTTCCATGAAAAAATATTGAGCCCTTGCATCGCTCCCAGGCAATTCAGACCATGAAATTGAAGAAGTATTTAGTTTCAGTGAAACTGATGAGTCATCAGTATCGTAGAAACTATGTTAGTGAGTTAATATCATTCCCTTGTGCCTCAATATAATTCTTTTACCATCGCACCATTCTACCCGGCCGGGATTTGAACTCGGAACCTTTCGCATGTGAGGCAACGAACTTACCCACTGCGCCAAGCTACCGGGTTGGAGTTTAATTGATAAATACATGATAATTCAAGACAATTTCGTCTGAAAATTTAGAAAAATCACTCCACGAGGATTCATACCATGAAATTGAAAATCCGTTTAGATTCACCAATGAAAACGGAATCTTATTCTTATTTTTTTCGAAGTCTTGAGGTTTTATGGGCCAGTGGATTTTGCATGTATGGGGGGTAGAAGGTAATGAGAAAAAAATTTAAAAGACGATACGGTGAAAATTTCAAGATGCAAAATTTATCTCTGACGACAAGCTATCCGAGCCCTGACTGATTATCCGTAAAAGAACCGAATACACCGAAACACCGTGGACCAGGAAGAATCTCCGAACACCGAGGAAAATTTAGGCAGAAAAATTGGAAATAGAGAAACAAGACTAGAAATCAAAAAATTCAATAATTAACGAACACGTCGAATCTGTACTCTAATTTTTATTCAGGACCCTGGCTGCTGAGCAACGAGCACCACAAAATTAACACAGGGGAAAATAAATTCTAGACGTTGATAAGTCAAAAAGTTCGTTACAAGTTAATATCACTGTGCCTCAATATAATTCTTTTACCATCGCGCCATTCTACCCGGCCGGGATTGAAACACGGAACCTTTCGCATGTGAGGCAACGAACTTACCCACTGCGCCAAGCTACTGGGTCGGAGTTTAATTGATAAATACATGAAAATTCAAGACAATTTCGTCGGAAAATTTAGAAAATTCTATCAGTTTTTGATTGATTCTACGGAAGATGTAATGATGCAACGATTTCGGCCTTCGCGCCTTCAAGTATTTTCGGAAATACCCAAATAAGGCGCCACGGTCAATCGATCAGGTGTCCCACCAGTGATAATCGCACGAGCTCTCTCTCGCTACTCGGGCACTGACAAGTACGGATCGTACAAAATTCTATATTGTATTCATTCGAGTAGTCTGAGCCTTTGATTTGTCTTTATTTTGATATGATTAACTTGTCATAGCTATAATAAATATTTCTAGTGTGCACACTTTCTATCTAATATTTGGAATCGAAAATAATTAACGGATAAAACTGTTAAGTATGGATGAATGAGTGGAATATATATGAGGTAAGCGTTGAGATTTAGTCTGTATCCAATCAATGCAAATAGTAGAAAGTTATATGACAAACAAAATATTCTCTCCTTGTGATGTGTACATTTTGACAAGAATTATCGAACTGAAATATTTAATAAATGAGAAACTAATTTAATATGACGTTACATCTGCTTGATTTATTTGCTCTGTATTAAAACTGAAATTACTCTATAATATTATAAAGAATTCGGTTTTTTATACAGGAAATGCATGGAAAATATTTTTAGATTTTAGAAACTGTTTCACCAATGAAAATTCACTCGAATTTGCATGGGAAAAGTAATCCGAGGTCGTTCAGTTTGCCCAGCAATTCCCCAACTCCGATTCGCACTTTTTCCCCTCTTTCATTTTGCATTGCAATTCAACGTGACGATGGAATATCAACGTGTGCGATATTTCAAAAGCCGAGCATTATCGAATGTTAAACCGTAATAACATGGATGTACAATGATGCTGGTTGGATCGATAATCCGGGTTATCCTGTCTCGTCATGTGCACCTGTGGTATACACCCGTCAAGATAAAACAGATAATATTTTCTAGAATATATTTCACCCCGCTGGAGAATGAAATAAAACTCACTTGGAGAATGGTTTTTCATCAGAACTCAACTTTTTCCTATTACTCATCCCTTCCGGGGGGTTTCCTCCGTCTGTCGGGAAATTTCATCCTTGAGAATCTTCGGTCAATTCTGGAAACCGGATATCCGTTGTACACTGAGAAAAAAAAATCACTTGTGCCAAGGAATCATTTTCTTGGGAGAAGAATTTATTTTTCTAGAGTATTTTATTACTCCAGGCCAGTCATGCCCAGGTGATCCATGTCCATCTTCAAATATATATGAGATGATTGTTCATTTATTATTAATTTGGAGGAAATCGAAAGACTCACTCTTGTTTCTGTGATTAATAGCTTGGTTTAATTCAAGATTTATATAATTTTCAATTTTAGTTTATTGTTTAAAGTGCGAAAATCTACATGATTTATTACACTGTCTGTAGTGAATTTACAGTTTTCATTTCAACATTTTTTTTATATGTGGTTACATGTCATTGTACAGTCACATGATTATTTTTCCCGTTTGGATGAACTTGTGTAGAATATTTATGATTTTTGGAGCTGTAGAACACAGAAAGGGCTTTACAGAGTTGGTTATTGGGCTTTACATTTTATCAAATTTTCTAGGAGTGTTGTTCTTTCCGTGTTAAAATTGGGAGAGTACCAAAAGATATGATCAATGTCTTGTGTTTCGAACCCACAAGAAATAATATTCAATTGAAGGCCCGGGTGTATCTTTCGAAAATTATCTCGATATTTTTTTTCATCTTTCGTTACCTGAAATTGTCAACTCATTCTGAATCTTAATTAAAAACGCTCTTTGAAAAAGTTCAGAATTTTTTCTATTTTTTTTATCATTCTATCATAATTTTTGCGAATTTCTACATGATGTACAACTCAATTGACAATTTTGGATTACGAAAGATGAAAAAAATCCAGATAACATTCGAAAGGTAGTACACCTGGGCCTGAATTTATTATTTGAATTCGGTTTGATTTTGTTATTATTTTTTAGTTATCTTGGACCACCTGGGAATAAATTAATTCGTCTCGCAGGAAAAGGATTCCTTAGCAAAAGTAATTTTTTTTCTCATTGTAGTAATTTCCGCTTCATGTCACGAGAAACTTAAAAAAAAACGAATTACTGCAGAGGAAATTAATTAAAGCCATGTCTTTAGCCAGACGGAAATCCATAATTTATAGGAAAATGGATTTCTCTGTGAATGAAAAGAACTTCATCTCAAGAAATTTTTACTCAATTTTTTTCGCATTTTTATTTCCAAGTTTTCATTTATCGAGGGAATAAATCTCTGGACAGTTGCCATACCCAGAAGTTTTCATAATTTATATTTCATTTTTATAGTTCTCGAGTAACAGTGAACGTCTGATAAGTAGTCATGCCCGTACACATATACAATAACCGATATAGTCAGACATTGAGCTATAGAGTTGGAAGCAACTCCCCACGACATTGATTTTCCAACGAGCCCTCGGCATTTATGCGTCTCTCGGGATATATTGTTCGTGCTTTGCCAATTCTCTCAAAGTTCTGGTACTGCGCTGATTTTTTACAACCACAGGGTCTCATTGATTATCCATTCAGGTCAAATTTATATAATCTTTGGTGATACCAATTCATGTCTTGTTCTCGTTTTTTTCAATTCGTTTGGAATTTACAGCTGGAGAGAGAATCTTTATTTTATTCTTCTGGCATTTCCATTTGGAATTCTCTTGGTGGCGCGCGGGAGGGGGGGCATTAAAGCAGATAATACTCTTGTGTTGTGGGTTTGATACTGAACTTGGGGAGTTTTTTCGGCTGAGGTCTGTTAGAGAAATATTTCTCTGAATGTACGTAGATTTGTTTTGTAATTTACAGATTCATTAGATTAAAATGATTTGAAATTATTTTACTTTGAATAATTTTTTTCATTTGAGATTATTCAATTTCCAATTGATTGAAAATTATTGGATGTAGTTATTCAATTTTCCTGATTTCTATCAATTTTTATGGAATAATTGAACTAAAATTTACATTTCTTATTGATTTTTCCATAAAATTTGGAATTTTCAAGGACAAAATTCCTTGAAATTTCAGTGCAATTCAGTGATAAAAATATCTGAGAAGTTATAAAGAAATATTAGAGATTTTTTTTTAGTGTAGGAAACATTAGAAAAAATTCGAAAAAATAACAAGTCTAAAACTTTACAATTAATAATTCATGAATAATTTATGTCGGTATGTAGCTCTAAAAATTTCCAATTTTTGACAATTATTTGTCCAAATAAATTGAAATTTCCAGGACAATAAACTAGCAATTTATAAATCGCAGTAATAAATTCGATTTAAGAGGAGAAAAATCATTGAATTCTAGATTTTAGTGAAAATTCAATGAAATTCCGATTTTTTAAGCAGTGGATAATGAGAATTTTCCATCTCACTTGAATTCTGAATGAAAACATGTATATTCAGTACCAAATAACGGTGAATTTTCAATTAATTAAAAATATAAGGATATATTCATCACAAATTTCATGATTTTCAGAAAATTTCATGGAATAATTGAACTAAAATTTACAGTTCTATTGATTTTTCCAGAAAATTTGGAATTTTCAATGATGAAATTCCTTGAATGCAATAAAAATATTCCATACTATGTTGAGTTAAGCATATGACTCAATTATAAAACCCCCCGAATTGAAAAACATGATTAATAAATTGACTTAATTCACTTAAACTCAATTCTCCGCTCTCAAATAATTTTCCACAAACTTTTCTCGCACTGTTTCTCTCTTAATATTCTAATTTCCATCATCTCCCCACTTTTCTAATTACGTGGAAACACAAATAATTTCCACCGGCTTCGGTGTTACAATTAAGAATAAAAGAGAGACGAACAAGCCCGAGACGGAGAGCTCCTTTGAGAAATAAAAATGAAAGAGCTGTGGAAATCTCTGATGCTCTACTTCTCGAGTAGAACGACGGATATTACGTCAGTTACGCCTGGCCCTCGCTCTCTTGGTAGTGCCATTTGTGGATCAATAGACTTGCATCACCAGTCTAGTAGAGGTCATGTTCTCCAATGTTGTACAAACCCTTGACTTCACCCCCTCATCTCACTCGTGGTACAGCATATGGGTTTTTACCGAGGTGTGTAATTCGAGGCCAAGTGCGAGAGGCGTTGGGTGAAAGGGGAATCTATTGACCTTTTGGGGAGCAGCGGCTGATGGAGGGCTTTCTCATCAAAATTATGTGGCAAATGAGGATTGACTGACAGGTTAAAATGAAGAGAATGTATTTATGAAGAGAAGGAACCATAAGTTAATTTATCATCGTCAGCATTCTAGATTTGCTTTTGTATTATATCTTACTTTAAGGATATCCTAGTAATATTTTTTCTTCAGTGAAATGCTTTTATACTTTTGCAGTCGAACATCAGAGCTTTCATTTGAGCTCAATTTGACCCTAAGTTTTTTGACATTTTACAATGATTTTATTATTTAAACTTTGCAGAAAATTATTGAACAGTTAGCAAACATTTTAAAAATCTTAAAAAAATCGAAAGTTTACTTTTGGGAGAAGATTGAAATAATAATTCTAAAATTGCAATTTTTTAAAATTACGAACATTTTTGGTAAATAATGAGGGTTTAAAGATCATTTTAACGAATGTTGAAAAAAATAATCATTCTGTCCAAAATGTAATTTTAATGACGCTGAATATCCAGAATTTTTTTTCAAAATTTTCTCACGTGATTTCAATTGACAAATTTAATGATTGAAAATGGCTGAATCTATAGTGTGGTCTATACCAAACTGTAAAAAATACTTGGATATCCTTAATATATTATTTTAAGTGTCCGTTTCTCCGTAAATTCATGAAAGGTTCTAGGAAGTTCAAGAATGCACGGAGAGAAAAATAAACCATAATTCCGTGAGAGTCCCTCCAAAAATTAGTGTGCTACTCACTAATGCTGGGATATAACAGGAGGTCACCAGAAAATTCGTATGTGGCACCCTAAGTTTTACGGGCACCGCGCGAAGTAGTGGCGCAAGTCCCTCTAAAAATTGGGGTGCCACATTCGAATTTTTCGATGACCCCCTGTTATGTCCCAGCATTGATGAGTAGCACACTAATTTTTGAAACATTTTTTTCTCAGTGTGGTACAGAATGCTGTAGATAATTCTGTAATGTTCTAGAAATTTTTACGAATTTCGCGATTAATCCAAAAGCTAACGCTTCCGAAAATCATGGAAGGCTCTAGAAAGTTATAAAAACTTCAGACGCGTACAACAGTTTTTTGCAAATGAGTTTTTATATTAATTTAACATGTGACCATAAACTTTCGGGAATATAACTCTACGAATCGGATTTTTTGCGCATGTTTCAGGTAATTACGTAAATTTGAGATGTCCGTTTGTCTGAGAGATCTTTGAATCATCTAAAAAATTAGAGAATCATCGGGAAAGTCCTGCACAATTATTCCTTCTTGACAATAATCATTGCAAGTTCCAGAAAATTGTAGAAAAATTCAGATCTGTACAGAATCTCCTGGTGACTTTGAAATATTCATTATGACATAGGATGAGCCAGTGTAATGCATTTCCCTCGTTAACCCCATGCACGAGGCTTTTCAATTACTTATGGTAATTTCACGATCCTTTGGCGCTGAGTGTCGTGTGGAAACTCGTAATTTTCCCCGCACATCAACCGCCAGCACCGCAAAATAACGCTAACAATACAGAAAATGTATCCCCACAGTGAATCCTCAAAGATTAATGGGAAAATTAAAATTTCAAATTCTCCTAAAGTGTTATTAAACGATGGTACCCAGAGTTTGAAGAGACAACAGTTACTGTTTGAGTGGAAAATATTGTCACTGGGATGTGGCAAATTGGCAGTTCCAGGCGAGGTAAAAATTGCATTTTTTCCCTGCATGACCCACACTATTACGCGATCATTTCCCACCCACTCTGCTCAATTTAATAATGGAGGGAGAGTGAAAAGTAAAACCTCATTGTCCGAGGCGAGGGAACACTTACCCGGCGAACATCTTCCTCCACCAGTAGCTTGGAAAATGAGTGTTTAAGGCAGGTGATTAGAACTGTATTCGAAGTTTTTCTATTCTTTCGTTAGAAATTGGCTGAAGCGAGGGATTGGCTTGCAGTCTATTTTTTTTTAACGGCGGAAAATTGTCGATGAGCCTCAGGAGAATTGCAAGGATGTTGCTGACTTTGAGGAAATGTTCAGGGGACTCTCTCGGGTCTTGAGTTTTACCGAGAGTTTGAAAAGTGGGTGGTTGATTATTAATGCTTTAATTGCGGGTTCGTGGATTTATAAATGAGTGAGAAGGGATTTTAAACGTAAAAATTTCATGAATGAGAGGTTCTTTTTTATTTAGATTTTTTGAACCGTTTTTTAATTTCTTGAATTTAAAAAATACAATTACAAAATTTCATTACCTCCGCAAGAGGTCTTTTGACATTATCCCCTCGATCTCTTCACCCTCAACGTAATAAATCTTCAATAAATCAGGATCAACAGACGATCAATTAAATTCCCAGATTCACCGAAATACAACTAATACAGCTATTCCTCTCGAATCCCCTGATATACCTCCATCCCTTTAAACCCACCCCCAACATCCAAACCGTTCGCATTGACACGAGACCGTCATCGAGAAAGAATCAATACCCTAAGTGCCGAGGGGCTGTACCAGCTAATTCAATGGGCTGACGTACATTGATTGAAAGTGCAGTATCAGCGTTGCACTGCAAACACGAAAATTCGGTGGCTCCCCATTCCACCAATTTCATCACTGAAAAATATCGTGTTGGTGGATGTAAAAGGGTCGGCCAGCTATGCCAGGGTCAAGCTGAAAGGGCTGCCTCAAAGTGGGTTGCTGCCTTTCATGACCCAGATATTCTAATACCTCGTGTCACGTGACCTCACACTATAAAATCCTTAAAAAATGTACCTCCAGCAGATGAGAAATAAAGTTCATATACTGAAAACACTATGGCCTTCAAGGCGTCTTAATCTAAGGATATCCGAGTATCTTTTAGAGTTTGGTACAGACCACTGTATAGAGTCAACCATGTTCAATCAGCAAATTTTGTCAGTTAAATTGCGTCAGAAAAAGTTGAAAAAAATCATGAATTTAAAAAAAAAATTTTGAATTTTTTTAAAATTCTGAATATAAATAAATTCTTACGATTCCGAACAAACGATTTTTGTGGGGAAAAATTAAGTGTCTATAAATTATTTGGAGAAAATGCTCGTAATTTTAAAAAATTGCAATTTTTAAATTATTTTATCAATTTTCTTTGAAAAATAAATTTTCTAATTTTTGTTCAGATTTTTAAAATGTTTTGTAATGGTTCAATATCGACATTCAATGCAGACCTGCAAATTGTAAAATGTCCGGAAACTTTGGGTCAAATGGGGCTAAAATGAAAATTATAATTTTTAATAAGAAAAATATTTCACTGCGACTCTGGTCACCTCCGCGGGGATTCCCCGCCGTGGTATTTAGGTTTTAGCGTTGCCGAATTCATTCTTTCCTGCGCGGGCGCGTTTAGCGAGTTTCCGGCAACGTCGTGTCACGGGCAATTTCATTTAACATGGAAAAAAATAATTTGTCTGTTCGAAATAATTTGTTTTCTTTAGAAATTATGGGAAATATGTTGTTCTAAAAACTACTATAATTTTTTAGACACTTCAATTGACATAATAATTGAAAAAAAAAAATTTCCAATTAGCCAGTAAATTGTAATTAAAGAAAAACGACGCGCTCCGGAGTTTCCCTCATAGGGTGACCAATCTAGGGTTAAAAAAAATTGCAATTTTTAAATTATTTCATCAATCTTCTTTCCAAAATCACCTTTCTAATTTTTTTCAGATTTTTAAAATATTCTCTAACGGTTCAATATTGACATTCAAATTCAGACCTACAAATTTTAAATAATAAAATCATTGTAAAATGTCCACAAACTTTGGGTCAAATGGGGCTCAAGTGAAAACTCTGATTTTTAACTACAAAAGTATTTCACTGCAAAAAAAAAAATAGCCAAAGTACTTGGATATCCTTAAGACATCTTTTCCATCTAATAACGAGGCCTTTGATAAACAGAACATGTTCATAATGTCTTGAAGTACAAAATCACCAGACATTTCGAGACATTTTTAAGCATTCAGAAAAGATGAATGAAGTATTTGGAAAAACAAATCAGACATCGCAAATTTAAAACCAAAAATCCCAGTCTGAATGTCTTGACGTGAGACCCTAACAATGACTTAAATTCAGACCTGTTTCAATTTCAGGCGCTGCTTTTCCTAGAGTCCAGCAACGGAAAAAACTCCCCCATCTGAAACTTGAACTCTCAATTTTAAATTGAAATGAGCGAAAAATTTTTCTTGAAAATTTAAATAGAAAAATATTTTCCCTCCCCTTACGGAATAAAAATCGAGTGGATTGAGGAGGCCGTTGGATGCATCTTGAAAGGAATTGGATAATTATTCAAATCAAAGTGCAACTCCGTTGAGTAATGAAAACCTCCCGCTAATTCAATTACCCACGTCCACCATTAATTAACTCCAGACGAGACTCATTCTCTCCTCACTCTGTTTACAATATTCCGCGACGCTAGATTAATTTATCGTAAAAGAAGTTTCGTATTCCGGCTTTATCTGACTTTAATTCAATATGATAATGGTACAGTTGATTACCCAAAGCCCGAGAAGTTAGAAAGGGGATAGGTGTCGAAGCAAGTCTGCGATATTTTTACAACAGTCACGTTTTCAAGCAGCTTGAATGAATAATTGCCGCAAAGCTCCCGGGAATTCTTGCTTTTTTCCAAGTGTTTACCTGATTGTTGACCTTTCAGAGCATTCAGACATGAAAAACGGAGAAAAATGAAGTGAAAAAGATGCGAATAAAGGTTCATGTAAAAAAAAGCATTCGCTACTCGAGGCATTTCCCCTCAGAAATGTTAAACGTTCAGATTTTCGCGTGGTTGACAATCAACCGAGGGAATAAAGCCACTGCAATCATCCCACGATTGCCTCCCACACGAAAATATACTCCGCAAATGTTGAAAATAAATTTCACATCAGTTATCGTTTTCATCAAGTTAAAAACGCAAATTGAAAAAAAGCATTTGGTGAAGAGTAATCGAACGATAAAAAATTCAATAGCGATTATGATGGATGGACAAATAATAACAGAGTGAACAAATTATTTCCAATTTTCCCTGTAGACAGTGGAAAAAAAAACCCACCGAAATTTCCTCCCTTAAACCTCCAGAATTCATCACCCGACCTGTCACAAACATTGTTTTTACACGGGAAGTTTCCTCATTTTTCATAGCATCCGTCAATCCATGAGTTCTGGTTATCACCCTGAAGGTCATGGTTTCCATCGATCGATCGAGTTCAATCTCAAGCACACCCGAGGCCTGTAATTGGGTATCACCAACTATACAATCACTTCCCCCCGTAGTTACCAAGTAAATTACCTAGGAAATGCATCCATGTGTCAAATTGTTTTATCGTTCTTCGTTGTATAAAGCTAACTCAACTGCATCGTAGAGGTACAAGTTTACCTAGACTAGTGAGAGGAATTAGGTGATCACCGCAAGACCACTGGCAATTAATCAGAGTAAATGGTGATCTCATTTTGAATGAGACATTTGGTGATACGTGCACGAGACTTTGGATATTGAATTTAGATTTTGATGATAAATGTCCCTGTGATATCATTAATATGTCTGGATTCAATGATACGATTTCGATGAGTCAAGGCTCACATTAAAGGTAATTCAGAATTTAAGATTAAGCTCTAGACAGCCTGTTTCAACTAATCACTAAATTTCGATGGAAGAAGAAGAAAAGTTCTGAGGAGTGTCTCCCGATCAAATGAGGCAATTTGGATGAGTTAATTCTCATTTTAAAGTCTAAAAAATCCTTTCAATCTTGAGATATTGACCATCAAAGACACTTCACTAGTGCATTTATTCACGAAAACAAGCAAAAACGAACTGTACCTAAAAATTCTAGTCTGCGCGAGTTCAACTGGAGGCATTAACCACCCGAAAAAAAACCCACAAAGACCGTTGTGTGGAAAAAGGGCATCACCCAGTGAATGAATTCCTCCTCCCCCCCCCCACGTCGCTAAAAACAATAACCACCGGCGGTGGTGAAAGTTCAAGGCTTTCCAGCGAATCGATTCCATCTCCCACCGATAATATTGCAGACTGGGGAAAATCCAACGGGATGAATTCACCAATTGTCCATCAGTGTTATCAGCCATTTCCCGATCAAATAACTCAGGCATCCCATGTGTTGGTGCTGTGCCAATTGTAACGCGAGAGTATTCCCATTGGAATTCATTTTACCCCAGTCTCCCTGGTGTCTCTCCCTCACGCACAAAACCCCAGATACCACGGGGATGTGCAAGGATGAGGAGGGGGTACTCGATGATTTTACGCCCATGACACGGAGGCCCCTGTGGCTGAGGGTGTGTCCGTGAAAGGGTGGGCACGAAAAACCGAGAGGAGGGATGAGGAGAAGTTTGTGGTGGTGGTGGGTGTCTGGATCAATACTGCCGCCCCTATTCTTCGGGTTGTACGTTCACGAGACGAGTCCACCACTTGTTTCGAGTCTCGTGTACTTGTACTTGAAAAGATTCTCTTTTTTTTTTTCTGCGTTCCTCTACTTTTCGACGTCTACCTTTCCCCCATTTGCAGGTGGGTATTGGGTGGAGAAGGATGAAGAGGCACTTGTGACTCTTGAAAATGTGTGAATATGGGAAAAATTGTCTGACTAAACATGCACTTTTCACATTTTCAAGGAGATGTAGTGAGATGTGTTGAAATTAGGGAGGGGAGGTTTTTTGGATGATTGATGATTTTGTAGTAGACGGAGGAATTTATACCCAGACTTTTCAAACAAGATGATTTAAAATGGCGTCTAAAATAAATAGACAATATATATGTTATGTACGTTCACGAGACGAGTTCACCACTTGTTTCGAGTCTCGTGTATTTGTATTTGAAAAGATTCTCTTTTTTTTAAACTGCGTTCTATTTTTTCGACGTCTACCTTTCCTTCATTTGCAGGTTGGTATTGGGTGGAGAAGGATGAAGAGGCACTTGTGACTCTTGAAAATGTGTGAATATGGGAAAAATTGTCTGACTAAATATGCACTTTTCGTTTTCAAGGAGATGTAGTGAGATGTGTTGAAATTAGTGAGGGGAGGTTTTTTGGATGATTGATGATTTTGTAGTAGACGGAGGAATTTATACCCAGACTTTTCAAACAAGATGATTTAAAATGGCGTCT
>NW_021680503.1:11790-55774 GCF_001412515.2 Diachasma alloeum | reverse complement strand
GTTATGTACGTTCACGAGACGAGTTCACCACTTGTTTCGAGTCTCGTGTATTTGTATTTGAAAAGATTCTCTTTTTTTTAAACTGCGTTCTATTTTTTCGACGTCTACCTTTCCTTCATTTGCAGGTTGGTATTGGGTGGAGAAGGATGAAGAGGCACTTGTGACTCTTGAAAATGTGTGAATATGGGAAAAATTGTCTGACTAAATATGCACTTTTCGTTTTCAAGGAGATGTAGTGAGATGTGTTGAAATTAGTGAGGGGAGGTTTTTTGGATGATTGATGATTTTGTAGTAGACGGAGGAATTTATACCCAGACTTTTCAAACAAGATGATTTAAAATGGCGTCTGAAATAAATAGACAATATATACGTTATGTACGTTCACGAGACGAGTCCACCACTTGGTTCGAGTCTCGTGTATTTGTATTTGAAAAGATTCTCTTTTTTTTAAACTGCGTTCTTTTTTTTTCGACGTTTACCTTTCCCTCATTTGCAGGTTGGTATTGGGTGGAGAGGGATGAGAAGGCACTCGTGACTCTTGGAAACGTGTGAATATGGGGGAAATAGTCTGACTAAACATGCACTTTTCACGTTTTCAGGGCGATGTAGTGAGATGTGTTGAAATGATTGAAGGGAGGTTTTTTGTACCGGATGATGGATGATTTAGTAGCAGACGGATTAATTTATACCGACAATTTTCAGGCAAATCCTGCCGGACTTTCTGCGATTCTTCGGGTTATATATATATTCACGAGACGAGTCCACCACTTCTTTCGGACCTCGTGTCCTTGTGCTTAAAAACATTCTCTTTTTTAAAACTACGCCCTTCTCCTTTTCGACGTCTACCTTTCCCCTATTTCCAGGTTGGTATTGGGTGGAGAGGGATGAGAAGAAGGCATTTGTGACTCTCGGAAACGTGTGAATATGGGGGAAATTGTAGTGAGATGTAGTGAGATATATTGAAATTATTTAGGGGAAGTATTTTGTACGGAATGATTGATGATTTAGTAGTGAATTGATGCATGACAGATTAATTTATGCCCAAAATTTTCACACAAGGAATAAGGATGCACTTGTGCTATCCAAATCTGCGAATACGGGAAAAATTGTCTGACTGAATATGCAATTATGATGTTTGCATAAAAATGTAGAGAGAAATAGTTGAAAGAAGATTTTACGTATTGAATCATTGATGATTTAGCAGTGAATTTATGCTCAAAATATTCACACAAGGCCTGACCTTCCGAAATTCTGCGGGTTATGTTCATTTACAAGACGAGTCCACCACTTGTTTCGAGTCTCGCGTACTTGCACTTACAACCATTCTTTATTTTTAACTATTCCCCTCTTCTCCTTTTCAACGTCTGCCTTTCCCCTATTTGCAGGTCGGTATTAGGTGGAGAGGGACATGGGTGGTGCACTTGTTATTCTAGGAAATGTGCAAATATGGAGGAAATTAAGTAAACATGGAATTTTCACTTTTCCAGGGAAATGCAGTAAGAAATATTGAAATACTTTAGGAAAGGTTTGTTGCACTGAATCATTGATGAATTAGTAGTGAATTTATACCGAAAATTTTCAAACAACACCATTTAAATTCCCGTCTCCACCAAATTGACGCTTTCCGTCTCACTTTCCAACTATTTCATATGCAAGTTTTGTCCCCACTGTAATTATTCAGTGGAAATATAATATTCTGGTATGACTAATTGCCGAATTAATTGAAAACGTTTGGGCAATTGATCACAACTGGTGTCCCGTAATTGCGATGTATTCCTCCCGCTATTTAACGTCATTAAATCAAAGAGACGTTATAAAATGAGAGGTTTCATCGTTGATTGTTTCAATGAGCGACTTTACATGTATAGTTCACTCGCTTCGTTAACAATGTACTCCACCTCGTGAGTAGGTGGTCTCCCTCTCCAAGGGGATAAAGAGGATCAAAGGCTTCTCATTATAAAATATCCGGAAATCAACGCCAACGATTTGCCAGAGGGTTTCGGTAATGTGAGTTGATTACAGGTCAAGTTGCAATGTTGTTCGTCAAAGTGTAAGGTTTTAAGTACAAGGACTGGTGAAATTGAGTTTAGATAACTTACGTTTTCCTCGACGGTCTTCTTGATCTTCACACTCGCCTCGACGACAGTTTTTCCGGCTTTGTTGACAGCACTGTATAGAAAGCCACCGAAGCTCTTAGCACCAGCCAATGCTTTCGTCGAAACTGTAAGAGAGGTAACAATGAGGAAAAATTAAATTTAAGAGCAATGCCGCAAACGTTGATATTAAATTTTGTGTGGACTTCTTATTGAAAGAAACAATAGAGCGAATGTCATAAAGTAAATTTCTTGAGCCAAATTTATCATCTCTTGAGGAGAAATACGAAGTCCGTGACGAAAACATGAACACTTTACGATAAAATGAGAATTTGTTAGGAAGAAAACCTGAAAATACGAAACCTTCGAGCTAATGAATCATTAATTTGGGACTTTTGCAGTGAATGTAGAGAGAATTCATGGAAGAGGAAGCCTTCAGGCATTCCTCAAATATGACGAAAGGAAGAAATAATTTCATCTCCTTATTTCAGACTTTCGTTATCGTTTGAAGAATATTATTTTACTTCGAAAAGAAGAGAAATGGATTTTCTAAAAATCTATTATAAAGTGATTCAATATAAAGCCAAGTTTATCATCTGTTGAAGATAAACACAAATTCTGTGACTTAAACATGAGCAATTCACGATAAAGTGAGAATTTCTTGGATCGAGGAATCATTTCTTTGTATCAGGAGTTGAAAAAAAGACTGCAAGTTCTGAAAATTCCGATCCAATGGATCATAAATCAGAGCTTTTTTTGTATTGGATGAATAAAGAATTCAGGCAAAAGGAAACCTCCAGACATTTCATAAAGATGACAAAAGGAAAAAGTAACTTCATCTCTTTATTTCAGACTTTCTTTATCGTTTGAAGAATATTATTTTATTTCGAAAAGAAAAGAGATGAATTTTCGAAAAATCTATCGTGAACTGATCGAATATATAGTCAACTTTATCATTTTTTCGGAACAAACGCGAATTCTGTAACTTGAACAGGTTCTTTGTGTTCAAAGATTAGAAAATGAGTAAAAATACCAAAAATTTCGATCCAGCGAATCATTACTCAGGTTTTTTTGTATCGACCACATAAAATTTCTGAAATATGACAAAGGAAAAGGAAGGAATAACATCATTTCCTTATTTCAGACTTCCCTTGCCCTTAGAAAAAAATATCATCTCATTTCGGAAAGAAAATAAATTGTTTTCCTAAAAATGAAGTGAATGATTTATGAATTAACGAATATACATGTCATTTTCTCATTTTAAGGAATCATTTTGGTGATTATATGTTTTTTCATTCAGTGTAGGCTGAGGGCTATAAAATCGGGGATGTGTTCACAGCCCTGGCTGTCTTCTCCCAGCTTTCTTTTGAGATTTTCTCAGCATGGGGTCGAGTCAGGATTATCCTTACTGACCTAGAATCACATGTTCTTTCACCAACTTTGGTATCGTCAGGAGCTTCTGGCTTTCTCCAATTTCGTAAATTTTGTCACAAAAATGGAGAAATGAATTTTACAAGAAATCCAGGTTTGATTTCTCATCACCAGGGTCGATTTATCGGTGCTGAATAGATTATGGTATTCTTGGTGAGCATTCTAGATGTAGATGAGTGAATTTCTATGTGGAAGGAAATCATCCTTCTGACCATAATTTTTTTCCTTCATTTTGTAAGTTTTACAATAAAATGAATGCTTTTATCAACTCAATTTATCACTACGGAGATGGTCAGCAAATTAATTACGAAATAAAGTTTAGTTTCAGAATAAATTATGTCATCAGAATAAATGATATCATCACGGAAAGATTCTTATTCTTTGATTTTCTTCAACTGCGCAATTCCCTACACCTATCTAAGTTTTCTCATCACATCAAAGAGTTCTTCGTCTCAAATCTATATAACTTGGCAAATTTTAGGGCTCAATATCCACCGAACATCTATTAACATTATTTCCAGTGAATTCAGAATATCAAAGTTTTATCACCTCGCAGTATTTTCCGTGCTCCATTCTCCCGGAACCATGTAACTGTCTCAGAAGAACTTTCCAAGGGCCACAAAGGACTCCCTGTGTGTCCGATAGTTCGTAATAACATGCTTGCCAGGACTATGGATAACTGGAGAAGGTAGACGCGAGAAATAAGACTACGAAATTCCCAAAACCTGGTTAATTTAGTTGTCTGAAATTCTACGCCATCGATGAACCCCAACAGTTTGCGACGCAGCAAGCGAACTCTTTTGATCAATAACAAGAGTCCTGTGTTTTCGGGCCAAGGATGTGACAAAACTGTTTATCTTGAAGGGAAAGTTTGGCTGGAGATGCTGGCGCCTTCGTCAGATGAACAATTAACAAGATGCAATTGCCTCATGGAAATTTTTAGGGAGAAGATAAACAGGATGAGGAAATCCCTGAAGATCCGGAGCAATTAGATAATTTTCTTCATAAAACCATTCTATTTTAATGAGAGTGAAGACGTGTTGCTTTTTGAAAAGAATTATTTCTTTTTTATCACCGGCTACTTTATCTCTGCTGGAAACTTCTTCTTCTCACATCTTCAAAGCCAAATAATATATTTTCAGTGATAAAATCTCACTCCCCTTCTAGTTAATGCGATATACTTTGAAGATTAGATAGAAGGCAGATTGGACACTTTTCTCTTCCCTCCCGCCCCAGAAACTATAACCGCCCCACTATGTTAACCACTATGATAACCAGGCGGATTAACGTGAAAGAAAAGCTGAAGATTCTGATGAGATAATTTGCTTCATAAAACAGATTTATCTTCATAAAAGTGAGAACGTATTGCTTCTTGAAAACAATAATAATTTATATTTCTTTATGACTAACTATTGTATCTCTTTGCTGCCAACTTCTTCTTTTCACATCTTCAAAGCCAAAAAATACTTTTTCAACGATAAAATCTTGCTCTTCACCCTCAAATGAATCAATGCTATCCACCTTTGAAGATTAAAAAGAAGCCAAAGCAGGATCGAACACTTCTTTCTTCCCTCCTGCCCTCAATAACTATAGCCACCCCACCATGTTTCCCTGATTTTCCAACCCCGAGTGACAGCATAGCAGTGTAGGTGTTTGGTATTGATCGTGGATGGACCATCCCCCCCTCCCCACACGACACTGAAAGACTAGCTCGTCGACTGAATTCGTTTCAATAGCGGACTCTCATGAGAGTCTCCTCGATTCCTTCCCCAAGGCTAAGAGTATTGAGAGGGCGATTGGGACAACCGATATCCGCTGGTGATATCAGCCATCTGAGTCAGGAGGTTGTATCAACAAAATCATGGCTGATCACCTGGGGAATTTTGGAGAATAGAGAGAGAGAAAATCGTAAAATAGAGAGGAAATTACGTGTGAAATATTTGTCTAGCCTCTTTTCCTTCTTCTTCCTGGCTCGAACTGTCAGAATCCGGTGGCATTTGGGGCAAGCCACTAGAGCAAGAGTATCGATTCTTTCTTTTTTACCCCAGCACTTTGGAGATTTACGAGGATTTTCTACCGAACATCGTAACCCCGTTTTTTAACATTCATTTTTAATTATTTTTTATAGGAAGGAGAGAACATGTGTATAACATGGTTAAACATTTCTGGGTGAAAGTTTCTATGGGAGATTATTAGATTTTCAAGTGGTGAGACATTTTTGATGGACCTGGGAAGAATGGATTTTCCATTTAGAATTGTTTGGGGAGTAGGAAGTATTTTGGCCCCGATGATGTTTGTTGCAAATTGAGGACCAAACAGCTACACGGAGAGAAATATTCAATAAAAATTATATGTATCTTTTCGGTAATTCCGGAGCGCAATGTGGTTATAGGAAATTTTACGAAACTGTCACGTAATTTTTACCTAAAATCACGGAATTTGTGAAAAATAACGATACCGTCACTTAAATTTTCTGAGGCGATTCCGTAATCGGTGAGCGAACTGTAAGTTCCGTAGTTTTTACTGAACAATTCTCTCCATGAACATTTTCGGTACGAAAAATTGGGATGAATAGTTCAACAAAATTGTTATTGTTTGTCGTTTCAGCTATTAAAAACTGAAATACAAGAAACGAATTTTTTAATAGAATCGCAATTACATTTCGAAAGTATTTGAATTCGATTTACGGGAGAAAAATTCATGAAATTTCTAATATCACTGAAAATTCTAGAATACATTTGCCGAAATTTTCTCGATTTTTATGAGATGATTGAACTTAAATTTAGTTTCCATTGATTTTCTGAATAAACTATTACCAAATTTTTTACATCAGATTAGATTTTTCGGATAATCCATCACTGCCAGAGGATGTAAGTGTGGTTGATCTGATATAATTCCATCCATAAGGAGCATCGATGGTTAAGGGGTATAATTCTCGCCTGCCACGCGGGAGTCCCGGGTTCGATTCCCGGTCGATGCAATCTTTTTTTTTTTTTTAATTAAAATTTCATCTAGAAAATCTCGTGACATTTAAACAGAATCCCTTTAGAGAATAAACAAAACGTCGCGATTTGAGAAAAAAATTACCATTGCTTCTCATTTTGCAAGCTCGCGTGAAAGCATAACCTATTCAGGGAAAAAAAAATTTTTTTTTGAAAATTATCAAAGTGATGAGACTCGTAACCCATTGAATTGTAACAAGTATAATAATGCAACAAACATTGGTGTTTATTGCATTATTATATTATTATTCCACTGCTACTAATACACTGATAGAACGGATTAGTTATTGTTACCGAATGGATTTTGGTTGGAGGTTAGGGTCTATTCGGTCCCACCAAATGTTCATTCGTTAATAGTTAACGAATGTATATTTGAGGAGCCTTGTTTGACTTGACTTTCGCCATTCAAGGGAACCATTCGTTAACTATTAAAGAATATTCATTTGGTCATATTCAACTCTACCATTCGTTAATGGTTAACGAATCTCGTTTGGAATAAATGAATCATTCTGTCAGTGTATAATAGTTGTGTTAGTGCACTGAACGTCTCATCAAATCTCCTGCTGTCTTAAATATAATATTTACAACCCATATAAAGTTCTGGGAACACTTCGTAAAGTGTCGCCGCAGTGATCCTAAATTTGCACAGGTCCAAGTCGTGAACCCTGGGTAATACTAAGTGCTGACAGGGCTCGACATAAATGCCTTACTATGCGCTCTTGTATTCAAGTTTAAATACCTTAATAATTTAATTTTTTGGGCGGGTGCTGAACGGGAAGACCCGTACATCTACACTGTTAGAAAATTACTCGTGAAATTTCAAGTGAAAAAGCTTGAAATTTTGAGCAACGCCAAAGTTACATGAAATTTCTGTATATTTCTTCATTGACGA
Source organism: Diachasma alloeum (assembly GCF_001412515.2). Classification (NCBI taxonomy): domain Eukaryota; kingdom Metazoa; phylum Arthropoda; class Insecta; order Hymenoptera; family Braconidae; genus Diachasma; species Diachasma alloeum. Next base: position 48,356 of record NW_021680503.1, on the reverse strand, counting down.
GTCAGTTAATTTTTTGAATATTCAAGTAATTCTCGATTTTCAGGTCCATACGGGCCTGAAAAACCTTGAAAATTTTGAAAATTCAGGCAACAACTTTTCTGACCTCTCAATCTATTGAAAATTGAATTGTATATGATGTTCAATTTTCACAATGAGTCTGAAAATGAAAATTTAAACTTTCATTGAAAAATCAATGATTGTTTAACACGAAAAATCCAATTTTCTGGAATTTTCAAGATGAATGAGAAATTTAATAAATACTTTCATTTGAAATTAAATTGAACCTCACATCGAAAATTCAGATGACGCTTTGACTGAAATTTCAAGAAATTTCTAACAGTGTACGTGAGCAGCCATAATATTATATGAGTTGTCTCAAAGAGGTTCACATACATTATCGGTGACTTCAGCACATTGTGTTCCGACAATATATTAATTTTGAAGTGATAGTCCCAATAGTTCAGAAAAAAATGGTCGTAAAGTACACAAATACCTAAACAATAGAATTTGTATTGTACAATTCAATTTGTATTGATTCTGCAGATTTTTAATTGAAATTGATATGAATGGGAATACGCTAACTTATCCTGTATCTGTCATTATTTATTGGAGGTGAATAAACATATCTGCAAAATATTAAATTATAACAACTTCTACCTGTACCAGAAAAGTAACATGTTGCTTCAAACAACAAAAACTCCGCCTGAGCCTGATTCAAACAATCTTTTGCATAAACTCCCTATCGTCTATTTATCAACTGTCAAAGAGAATATTCCTCTTGCTCTAAGCGACATAAATCCCCAAGCACTCCTCCTCCCTATCCAACAAATACTCCAAAATCCCATGAAAATTTGACTCCTCTGTCCAGTAGCACTTCACCTCCCCAACCCCTCGAATTGCGAGAATACAAAGAGAATTCGTTCGTGGAAATAAAACGAAATACCTAGGGAGTCCTCCGAGAAATCCCAGAATAACGTAACACAAGAATAAAACAATTTTTATAGACTCGGTGACGCTGCATGATAGCAGAATGAAGAGTAATGGTTTCACCAGCAGTATCTCACCAAATTCCTGGGAAATCTCTCCATTACATTCATCCATAATTTCAAGCATTACCCAAGCAAATCCTCATGTTTATGTTACGAAACTCCGACGAGTTTTCCTCATAAATTCCGTTGCATGCTAGTTCACGTGAACAATGATGAATCTCGGTGTGAATGTAGATCGTATGCTTCGATTGACACATTAAGGGAATAATGGAGAGTTGAGGTCAATAATCCAGATGACCACAGAGTTTATAGTTGAGAGAAGCCACACGTTCATAATAGTGATTATTGATATATTAGACACTCACACAAGCATGTGGATTCTCATCCTGTTGGTGAACTGTTCCTATACCAGCAATTTATAGTAATTGTGAGATCAATATGCCAACGTACCCAGATCAGAAACTCCCTCCCTTATTATCGAATAGCTTATTGTAGTGTTCACTTGCGGCTCCGCTGATTAACCGCAATAATTCCTCTCACCAAACATCACAAATTCGAAATTCATGGGTTGGTCCGCTCTAAACGATCGTTTATCCACTTAAATCCATAACTTTGATATCGTTAAAAATACAAGTGCCGCAATAAATTGAGGTCTCTTCGAACAGCTTCGTAAAGGAACATAGGAATGTAGATCCTATGCTTCGATTGACCCATTGAGGGAATAATGAAGAGTTGAGGTCAATAATCCAGTCGATCACAGAGTTTATGGTTGAGAGAACCCACATGTTCATAACAGTGAATATGAATGTATTTAACACCTACATAACATGTGAATTCTCATCTTGTTGGTGAACTGTTCCTATACCAGCAATTTATAGTAATTGTAAGATCAATATGCCAGCGCATCCAGATCAGAAACTCCCTCCCTTATTATCGAATAGCTTATTGTAGTGTTCACTTGCGGCTCCGCTGATTAACCGCCAGAGTTTATGGTTGAGAGAACCCACATATTCATAACAGTGAATATGAATGTATTGAACACCTACATAACATATGAATTCTCATCTTGTTGGTGAACTGTTCCTATACCAGCAATTTATAGTAATTGTAAGATCAATATGCCAGCGTATCCAGATCAGAAACTCCCTCCCTTATTATCGAATAGCTTATTGTAGTGTTCACTTGCGGCTCCGCTGATTAACCGCAATAATTCCTCTCACAAAACATCACAAATTCGAAATTCATGGGTTGGTCCTCTCTAAACGATCGTTTATCCACTTAAATCCATAACTTTGATATCGTTAAAAATACAAGTGCCGCAGTAAATTGAAGTCTCTCGAGCAGCTTCGAAAAGGGAGGTAAGAGACAGCATATCGAATTTGAGAGGAGGAATCGAATCACGTAGGAAGCTGCACGTGAGATTGCACATCCATGTTGTTCACGTACGCCGGGAAAAAGTAATAATAAAAGTCGCTCAAGTGTTAACCCCAGAGCTCTTCATTCTAAAGAAAACATCTTTTTCTTTATTAGAGATTGCGTCAAAAATTGAATTAGCTGTTTCTGAAATTGATCGTTGGACTTAAGTTCATCGGAATAATCTAATGTTCGTAGTCCCGAACATGTCTGATATTCTACGGTTAATAATACTTTTTGAAGTGAGACTAGAATTTGAATATAGAGAAAGCATCTTCTATTTCGCTAACGATTACGTGAAAAATCGAATTACCTATTCCACAAATTCATAATTGGACTCAGGCTCATCAAAATAATCTAATGTTCTTCCCACATTTTCTTATTGCGTCTGATATTATACGCCTGATAATGCTCTTTCAATTGAATTCTCCTATGACATTCCCTAGATTTTCAGTTCTATTCATCGAATTACCATTGACACGACGGTATAATTACTTCAAAATCCAGTGAAATCTCTCAAATATGCTGAGTTCGCAATAAAACGTATGCATGGATGAATATCTCCGCCCCCCAGTGAATTCACCAACAAAGGCCACAAAGCCAAGATAATAGAATATGATAGCCACAAATAACTCTAGCAACTCACCAGCCCCAAACGCTTGCTGTCCGTCTTTGTCCTCCGTTGGTGTACCCTCGAGACTAGCTGGACCGCTGTCAGCACCGCCAGTCGCACTGTTATATTCGAAATGGAGAAAGGAAAGAAAAAAAAACATGAGTACAAACGGGAATACCACAGCCAATGGAATGAGAATATTCAATGACGAATATGCGAGACTAGGATTGTTCAAACTTGTGGTAGCATTTCTGACCACCAGCGGTGTAGTTTTTACAGAATCCACATACCCTGCAACCCACCTGCTTGCGTCATCGTCTTTTACGTTATCAGGCGATGAGCCCTGTACGCTTTCCCGCGATGTTTGACTCTCGTTTGCCTCAGCCGGTGTTTGTCCAACTTCACCACCCTCTTCAGCACCAGTACGGCCACTTAGACCGGGTATTCCACCACTAAGCCAACCGGTCATTTGGGATTTAACACCGGCGAGCATCTCCAATTTACTGCCCTTTGTTGGGCTGAAAATAAATTAATCGTTATGTATTTCATTTCCATTGAAGTTGATGATAATTCTAGCATGCTTATAATCTAGATATATTGAAGGTGAAGATTTGCTCGGGTTTCTGCCTAGGCTACGATTTTTGCAGGAAAAAATATTTCCGAAAGGAAGAACAGAAAGGAGCTTCTAGTTTTCAGTAAAATGTCGGAATTCCAGAAATGATTAGAAATTAGATGAAATAGTTATAGTTTAATTCAGCAGCGAAGTGGTAAAACGGTTTAAGGCGACATCTCCCAGTGGAGTTTTTAAGGAATATTTCCGAATCTAAGGGAGATAGCGAAATTCTCGTAATTACATTTGTTGTAGCCCTCAGTCGGCTCTACAAAAAGGTCATAATAAAAATTTCGCTGTCTCCCTTAGATTCCGAGATATTCATTGAAAACAGGTCAATAGTCAAAATTGACTTATACCGTTTTACCATTTCGCTACTGAATTGCTGTTGAACTGAACCCGATTTTTGATCTTTTTAACCCTCTTCCGTCAAAGTCGGAATGCGTTACTGTTTCGGGATGGAGTGGGGACGGCCAGCCCTTACGCAAGCGCCTAGAGTGGGGGAAACACTTCCCACGGAAGAGGGGTAATAAATCGTGATTCTTAATTTGAAGACTTGTTCTGTTCTGGAATTAATCTGTTCAACTTTTAATTAGTTTTTAAAATACAATCAATGTTGAAACATTTTTCACTTCAAATAAGTAAATTTTAAAGATTTTGCTTCTGAAATTGAGTGACCAATTTGATAAAATCAGTAATTTGTCCTGAAAACTAGAAACTTTTCTTCTCTGAATATTATTCTTCTCTTTATTTATTATTATTTTGAGAATAACATTCACAATTCGAAAATGTTTTCTCCACTGCATTGATAAAGAAAGCATGTGTTATGAGAATAAATAAAACAGTGACTGTCTAATGAATTCTCAGGTGACTCATAATTGCATGATGTATATGCACTAAGAAACTTTATATTTCTCAATTCGTGTGGTGATAAAATTATTCTCCAAGCATGGCAAGTGCCAGCTAGAAATAAATTGTAATCATGTAATCAATCCTAGAATAACAAAATAAAATAGCTCAATGAGAGAGAGGATTAAAAAATGCTCCATAAATATTCGTATTACCTGAGATGTCAGTAGGTGATAAAAAAAAATAAGTCACGTGTGAGTGTTATTTCTTTCTATTCCCCCTGTCACGCTACACATTTCTGCATACGGAATACCATTGGCAGCTCGGCAATTTACAGAATGGAATATGTAGTATAACCAGTGTGGATAGTTTTATCGCGTACGTATAAAGGGCCTCATGCATACTGCATTACAAATAGGGAGGGCTTCTTGGTGGAATCGCCTGAGCCCTGGAATACGTTATTCCGGGTAAAGGGATTTTTTCTACTTTTGTACAAATCCATTTTCCATCAGGATTTATGCCAATATCCGGGAAAATTTCACTCCCTTCTGGGGAGGTTTTTTTTTCTCTCACCCAGGAGGTGTAATTTCTGAATATTATTACGATAAGTGGAGAGTGAAATAGAGCTTTTCACGCTGAGAGAAAAAATGAGCTCTGGTGAAAAACTATATGTTCCACCTGAGAATATTTGATGGAGTGGAACAGATTTACTTGAGGGAAATTAACCAGCTTGATAGAAGGAAATTTAATATCTTTCAGAAAAAGTGAATTTTCGTGGTGATTATCAGAAATATTCATAAAATAATTGGAAGTTTAAACCGTAGAAAGAATACATTGATGAGAGAAGAATCTTTTTTCCCCAAAAATTGGCCCCTCGAAATTATTTAGGTTTGTCAATAACAGTTTTCGACAAGAAATATATCTTTAAGGATATCCAAGTACTTTGACTATTTTTTTTTCCAGTGAAATGGTTTTCTACTTTCATTTGAGCCCCAGTTGACCTTACGTTTCCAAACAATTTACAATGATTTTATTATTTAAACTTTACAGGCCTGAATTTGAATCTCGATATTTAATTGTTAGAACCCATTTTAAAAATGTGAAAAAGTTAGAAAATTTAGTTCTGTAGGAAGATTGACGAAATAATTAAAAAATTGCAATTTTTGGGAATTACGAGCAAAAATATAAGATTTCCGAAAATTTAAACAATCCGAATTATCCATTTATAAACGACGAATGTTTAAAAAAATAATAATTCTGTGCAAAATGTAACTTGAATGATACTGAATATTCATGAATATTGATGATTAAAAAATGCTGAATCTATAGTGCAGTCTGCACCAAACTGTAAAATATATTTTGACTATTCTATTTTTTTTTCTACAGTGTGAAATGCTTTTCTACATTTGTAGTCAAACATCAAAGCTTTCATTTGAGCCCCATTTGACCCTAAATTTCCGGACATTTTACAATGATTTTATTATTTAAACTTCACAGGTCTGATTTGCGTCTCGATATTTAATCGTTTTACCGTATTTTAAAAATCTAAAGAAAATTAGAAAGTTTATTTTTGTACGAAAATATCGATATTTTGTAGGAAGATATAATTGCAGGCCTGAATTTGAATCTCGATATTTAACCGTTAGAACCCATTTTAAAAATCGGAAAAAAATTCATTTCTGTAGGAAGATTGACGAAATAATTGAAAAATTGCAATTTTTTAAAATTACGAGCAAAAAAATTAGCTTCCCGAGAGTTTAAACAATTTACATTATTCATTTATAAACGACGAATGTTGAAAAAAATAATAATTCTGTGCAAAATGTACTTTGAATGACGCTTGAATTGACAAATTTGATGATTAAAAAATGCTGAATTTATAGTGTGGTCTGTACCAAACTGTAAAAGACACTTGGATATCTTTAAATAATATATCATACCGGCTGTATTGCACGTACAACCGAGTTGAGGCTGTCAACGCACTGCTGACGATCGTCTGCAGCATTTCCAGTCCCTCACGCTATTTAATAGCCCAACGATATACCCGGTCTCCTAAAATCCCATCACCACTTCACAACTTTGAGATTTAGCTCTCCCGGAGAGTCATCTCACTTGAATTAATCTCGTATTCTATTTCAAGAGAACTTTTTCCCCTCTTTAATGGAAAATAATTTTCCGCTGATGGCGACACCGAGTTATACCACTGGTCCATCAAACTAAAGTTATATTCAACCCCACTATTTTCGATTTTGACTTTTTAATGCAGCCGCTGACTACAAAGTTATTCCAGAATAAATTTACCCAACCGACGAGGCATACGCGAACCCCAGGGGCTTCAATCCCCATCTTCATTCCCTCACAGTATTAAAGTTGCTGCTCGACCTGCCCTGATGAGAAGATATTTCAGTACTATCACTCGTAATTAGTGGTTTGTTAGAAAAAACAGAGGAATCTTGGGAGCATAAGTACTTTTTGCGGAATGAAATGTCGACTCTAAAGTTGATTACATGGAGAAATTACGCGTTTTCACCCTGGGGAAATACCAGTGGCGACTGTTGAAAATTTCTGTCTGAATCTCCCGATGAGAATTCCTCAAAATGCAAAGAGAGTTTAAATTTTTAGGCTTTCGTTGTTAATCACACTTTTGCAAATTCTTCTGGGGATTTCAAGTGAAAAAAAAATATTTTCAATAATTGCAAATATGTTCAACTCTTCACATATTTTTTTAATTATAAAGGAAAACTTTCATGAGAAATCTTCAATTTCATGAAAGGTTCAACTGTAAATTGACTCCAAGATGACAATAATGGAATTTTATAAGTAATTATTACTCAAATTTGAAGAATTTTCTAACGGTGTAGACTAACATTTTTCGTGGAATATAGAATTGTGCAAGACGATGTCATGAAATGACTGATAAGGTAGGGAAGTTGATAGAAAAGGCGATATTGAGGCAATAGAAAATTCTTCGACGATTCCATAACCTAACACGACATTTTGATGCATAAAATTGACTATTGACAGCTTCGACAACTTATATTTGTCATTTTTCCATAAAACTACAGACCTCTACTAGGATATTCTTAACCAGTGTGCATTTTTTCCTCTAAATCCACATGATTTCACTCCAATAGAAAAAATGACGAGACGACTTAACTTTTTTTGAAAAGTGCAAAAATGCGAAAAGTGAGTTATTTTTGTATTTGAATGAATGAAACTCTAGTTTTCGTTGACTAGAATATTATAAATAAGAAAAATAATTAGAATGATTGAAACGTTTTCTAATAAAAAAAAATATTGCTCTTGATGCACAAAATGAACAAATCCCTCTTCACAATCACTTTCAAAAGAGCATCTCTCCAATCGAATGAATAAAGTTCCATTTTACTGACTGGATTTGTCTAAATAACAGGTGCAGTGGAGATAATTATAGACAAATGAGAGGTACCTCAGTAATTAAAGGGCCAGAGCCTTAATTAATCTTCTTCTAACAAAAAATTCTAGTTAACTTCCTGAAATTTTCCAAATAACCGGAGCAATCAGGATGATTATAGCCGATGAGGAGTGCATGGCTAATTAGAGACCAGTGTTCATTAGAAAATTCTGCTGAAAACGTCAAACAGTGAAATAGATATCTTCATTTGAATTGGTGAAATTCTAGTTGTCGAGAGCCAGGATTTTTTTAATAAACAGAAAAATTAGGATAATTTTACATGAATGAGAAACTCATTTACTCGAAGTTGAATATTTTCTTAATTAAAAAATATGACTAAATATGAGACTTTAATCGAATGAATAAAATAACAGCAAACTACAGGAAATTTTCTGAATAACAGGGACAATTAGGATAATTATAGTCTGATGAAGAGTGTATAGTTAACTAGAGACCATTCTTCATTAGAAATTCATTTTGAAAACGCCCCAAAAAAGTGCAATAGATATCTTAATTTCAATTGATAAAATTCTAGTTGTCGAGAATGCCAGAATTTTTTTAATAAAAAGAAGAATCAGAATAATTCTGAACGAATGAGGAACTCATTTGCTCGAATTTGAAGAATAATATTTTTCCTAAAAAAAAAAATTAATAAATATGACACTTTGATCGAATGAACAAAATTTCAGGAATTTTCCTGAAATTTTCTAAATAACAGTAACAGTCAGGATAATTATGGCTTGATGTGAGGTGCATGGTTAAGCAGAGACCAGTTTCAACAATGGAAAATGAGTAATCGGACTTACTCGGGTGCAACGGCTCGTGCCATTGGTGGCAAGAAGCCGGCACTATTCGCCTCCCCTCAAGATCGATATAATGAGATATACCAATGCACATGACAATGTTAATGATGCACTCATCACCGTTTAATCGTTACTCTTCAATTCCCCATCTCCAAGGAATTCCACCAAAAAAATTGAAGCCAAAAAAAAATTGCAGTGAGTGCCTCAAAAATACTTGGCCACCCTTAGAATCCCCCAAATCGAAAGAGAGAGCATGATGAATTGATCCTCGATCCTCCATTCTGCCCAAATCTCCAAGGAATTCCACCAAAAAATTGAAGCCAAGAAAAATTACAGCCTGATAATTAATGCAGGGGATTGTTAAGGGTTCAAGAGCCAAAAAATCATCTTTATAAATTTTTTTCAAATACAAATGACTGTATATGACTCAAAAATCATTGGCCACCCTAGAATTGCAGCTTGAGAATCAATCCAGGGGGTTTTTAAGGGTACAAGAGTCAAAAAATCATCTTTACAAATTTTTTAAAAATACAAATGACTGTAAATGACTCAAAAATTATTGGGCATCCCTAGGGTTGCAGCCTGAGAATCAATCCAGGGGATTTTTAAGAGCTTAAGAGTCACAAAATCATCTTTACAAATTTTTAAAAAATACAAATGACTGTACATGACTCAAGAATCGTTGGACATCCCTAGAATCGCAGCCTGAGAGTCAATCCAGGGAATTTTTAAGAGCTCAAGCGTCACAAAATCATCTTTATAAATTAAAAAAAAATACAAATGACTGTAAATGACTTAAAAAACGTTAGACACCCCTAGAATTGCAGCCTGAGAATCAATCTAGGGGTTTTTAAGGATTCAAGAGTCGAAAAATCATCTTTACAGATTTTTAAAAAATACAAATGACGGTATAAATGCCTTAGAAATATTTGGCCACCCCTAGAATTCCCAAAATCAATTCTTCCGCTGTAAAAAATCGACCTGTCACAACCCCCTAATTCCCCCACCAAAAAATTTACCCCAAACCTCTGTGATGCCTCTGTCTCTGACATCAATAGTCATCACCAACAAAAGCCCCTGAATCGAAAGAGAGAGCATGATAAATCGATTCCTCGAGCATTGTTAACCCCCTCCCACTCCCTGAAGAAGCTTTTTACGTAATACCACAGGGCTGTCGGCGTCTAGGGGTGATTTCTCGGAGATTCTAGTTCTACTTCCCTCAACTTTTATTTTTCTGTTTGTCAGGGGGATAAAGCTCCATTCTTCCTTTAAAACCCTGCGACAATGAAGTTGAGGGCAAATAAAAAAGGATTATTGCTCTGTAAAAATCCCACAATTAGAAAAACCCTGGAAAATTCTCTCAATTTCCCAGTAAAAGGAGAGAATAAATTGTCAGATGTAAATAATCTCTGTTTAACACCCCCTGGGGAATCTTGAAAAAGAAAAATGAATAAATGAGTGGAATTATCCCTCCGCGGCAGATTTTTTCCCCTCGAATACCGATTTTTTTCCCTCGAATGCCAATTTTTTTTGCATTCAGTAATCGATACGCAAATAACGGGATGATACGTGGACACATGGTTTCATCGTGTATTTATTGCTGTCGCAGGTGGAAATTGACGTCCGTCGAGTGATCTAGGCTGACGAGAGCCCTTCGACTGTCCATCGATTTTTATTGACGGGCAATTAATGGATGATGAGTGATGGATTTACCTGTTGTCTTTTTTCTCCAGGTCCAGCTCAGTCTCCGCCGACGGTGATGCAATTTTTTCCTCTGTCAATTCGCCCCCCTCCTCGCCCTTCTTTCCCATCCAATTGGACACTTGATTCGTTAAGCCGGAGAACATTTTTAACGATTTGGAAATGCCCCGGAGTTATTTGATTTATTGTTTTTTTTTTTCAACGGGTTTGACACGGGGAGACACTGGAGGTGGAGATGAAGGATTTTTGACACTTGGAGGTACTGAGGAATTCGCGTTAACCTACCGAGATAGAGATTAGAAACATTGACGATGTGCTCTCGACACTCCAGGCTCACGTACTACGTACACATTGGGCCTTTGATTTTTCTACGTAGGCGTGCGCCGGTGGACGGCGCAATCAGTCGATGAGGGCAGCAGCGACGCGGCGGAAGGTTTTGGTACTAGCGCTGACCGATTAGTGATGGGTGGGGGGTGCGGGGATTGTAGAGAGTCGAGGGAGAGGCAGAGTGCGGATTTTGTGGACTGGAGAGAGATGGGGCGGTTTGTCAGGGTTTTATGGGCGAATTGCAGAAAAATGGGTGAGTGAATTTTTTTGGAAGTGAGTGGATTGAGGGGATGAATGATTGGGTTAGGGGATTAAGAATTTTTTGGAGGATTTTGAGAGGTTTGGAGAGGTGAGGAGCAGAGCTGAAGATTGAGGACGTAAGGCGCTGTGCTGGATTCTTTGTTTTGAGGAATTTTTTGGGGGGAATTGGGTGAGTGGATTTTTTTTGTTTTTTGTTGAGATTTTGGAGGGTTTTGTGGGATTGTTGGGGGTTTTTGTTGTTCTTTGTTAATTGAGGGCTTGATTAGGATTAAGAGGAAAAGGTGAATAGTCGATTGTGTAGGTTAGACGAGGATAGCGGCTGGATTGGATTTTTAAAGGCGTAATTTCGGAAAAATGGCTGAGTGAATTGTTTTCAAGTATTTGGGATGGGAGAACAAAGGATTGGGTTTTGGGATTGAGGGTGTTTTGGGGGATTTTGAGGGTTTTGGAGGGGTCAAGGGTAGATGGAAAAATTGAGGACGTATGAGACTGTACTAAATTGTTTGTTTTGAGGAATTTTTTGGGGGGAATTGGGTGAGTGTTTTTTTTTTCATTTTTTGTTGGGGTTTTGGATGTTTTTGAGTGAATGTCGTAGGGTTTTTGGTGTTCTTTGTTCATTGAGGGCTTGATTAGAATTGAGAGGAAAAGGTGAATAGTTGTTTGTGTAGGTTAGACGAGGATAGCGGCTGGATTGGATTTTTAATGGCGTAATTTTGGAAAAATGGCTGAGTGAATTGTTTTCAAGTGTTTGGGATGGGAGAACAATGGATTGGGTTTGGGGATTGGAGGTGTTTTGGTTGATTGTGAGGGGCCTGGAGGGGTCAGGGGTAGAGGTGAAGGTTGAGGACGTAAGGCGCTGTGTTGGATTCTTTGTTTTGAGGAATTTTTTGGGGGAAATTCAGTGAGTGGATTTTTTTTGTTTTTTGCTGAGATTTTGGAGGATTTTGGGGGATTATGGGGGGATTTTTGGTGTTCTTTGTTGATTGAGCACTTGATTAGAATTAAGAGGAAAAGATGAATAGTTGTTTGTGGAGGTTAGACGAGGATAGCGGCTGGATTGGATTTTTAATGGCGTAATTTCGGAAAAATGGCTGAGTGAATTGTTTTCAAGTGCTTGAGATGGGAGAACAAAGGATTAGGTCAGAGATTGAGAATGTTTTCGTGGATTTTGAAGGGTTTGGCGGTGTGAAGGGTAGATGGAAAGATTGAGGACATTTGAGACTGTACTAAATTGTTTGTTTTGAGGAATTTTTTGGAGGAAATTGGTTGAGTGGAATTTTTTAATTTTTTGTTCGACTTTTAGGCGTTTTCGAGGGAGTGTCATAGGGTTTTTGTTGTTCTTTGTTGATTGAGGGTTTGGTTAGAATTGAGGAGGAAAAAGGAATGGTTGATTGTGTGCGTTAGACGAGGATAGAGGCTAATGTGATGATTTTATGGGGGAATTGTGGGAAAATGGGTGAGTGAATTTTTTTGGAAGTGACAGGGATGAGGGGAAAAAGGATTAGGTTAGGGGATTAAGAATTTTTTGGGGGATTTTGAGGGTTTGGTGGTGTGAGGCGTAGACGAAAAGATTGATGACGTATGAGACTGTGGTAAATTGTTTGTTTTGAAGAATTTTTTGGGGGGAATTGGTTGAGTGGATTAAAATTTTTTTTTTTTCGGATTTTGGAGGTTTTCGGGCGATTGTCGTGGGATTTTTGTTGTTCTTTGTTGATTGAGGGGTTGAGTAGAATTGAGGGGTGAAGAGGAATGGGTAATTGTGTGGGTTAGACGAGGACAGATGCTACTATGGTTTTTTAATGGGGAGATTGTCAAAAATGAGTGAGTGAATTGTTTCAAAGTGGTGAATATCGAATGACAATGGTTTCGGTTTGGGGATTAGTGGTGATTTAGTGAAAAATTAGTGATGATTCTGGTGTTTTGAAGGTGTGAGGAGTAACCCTGGGGTTTCCAAGGTAAGAATAAGTGTTCAATTCTTAGTTCTGAGAAATTTTCCAAGAGAAATCGGTTGAGTGAATTAAAAAAAATTTTTTTCTTCATTTTTTCAGATTTCTGGGAGATCCTCAGCAGTGGAAAAATGCAGTACTATAGCTACAGAATGGTGAGTGAATTATCTATTTTTTCATGTACCATTCATCATATTTTTGAACTTTTCCTATCATCAGTCAATAATCTTAAGGGATAAATCAATTCGGCACCAAAAATTATTCAAAAATATTGATTTTATTTCTGATTCTGCATCCAGACGCCAATACAATCCATAATTACAATAGAACAAAATTGTAATAATTACAACTGAAACAGTTCAATAGACCAGTATCAACAATTAGTGAAAACGTTCGAAAGAGGTAGAACAATTCAAATCACGATCATGATACCAGTTCACAATCATAATTCTCCATTATCTTTTATCTCAATCTCTCGTCGACATGATTTGCATAACGAAGGATCGAACACTCGTTAATTTTCGCGTTGACTAATTTAATTTCACGACATTCTGAGCAACACGTGTTCTTTTGTTCCTCACGAGTGGAACTGAAAAAAAACGTTTGAGTGTTGCGTGATAACGATACAGTGATTACACGACTATATCTATGTCAGGTGAAATCGTTTCAATCTGTATCACAGCTAGCGTTTTAATAATTACAATTTCATTGGCCTAAGTTGGTGAATTCATGGTAACGATGTATTCCGAACGCTCGATGGAACATTCTCTTCGCAGAATCTTCCACCGGGCATAATGAGATTCCTAACAAACTCCAGCACCACCGGTTAAATTGGTCCAGCAGAGTATCTGCCGTCGTTCCATTATTTCGTATTAGGGGAGAGGAGGATAAAATCAGCCTCTTTTATTTTTTGTTTTTCATTTTGAAGGTATTTTCTGAGGCTGTGAAATGAGCCCTGATTCGTGCCAATTGCACCATTTGGTACGGAGATTTTGACGATTTAAGAAGGCCCATTTCACCTCACTCTCCCCTGCACTAAGAATTGCACGATCTTGTTGAATTGATAATCAGCATCAACTCAACACTGGTGTGTAATTAAAACCCCTTCGACAATAACAGTTTAAAATTTCGCTATCTAGGAATGTACGTTATTTCCACATTTTTATTTTTAATCAATGGCTGCTCAGGTCCGTTGCGGCTTCCTCCTTTGCCAACGCCTTTTGTTCGTTCTGGTATCTGAAACAGGGGAGAAAACAATGTAGGGAAACTGGGCAATTGTGGAATGAACCTGGAGAAATGAACAGATATGATGAAATAAAAATACTGCAGGGTATACTTTCACCGAAATTTCAAGCAATTTTGTCAGTCAAAATTCCTAATTTTAGGGGAAAATCCGTGGAAATCGTAAATTTCAGCTCAATTATTATATGAAATTTCATAGAAATGAGGAAAATTCAGGGAAATAAATTCTTGAATTTTTAATTAATTGGAGATTCAGCGTAATTTGGTAGTGAATATTCATATTGTTTAATTAAAATTGAAGAAAGTTGGGAGAATTATTGTCTTTCTGCCGCTCAAAAATTTGGAAAACTACTAAATTTTAGATGAACCTTAAAATTTCAGGATTTTTCTCCCATAAACCAAATTTAATTTCACTGTCCGGTGGCCTGGCGTAGTGGTTAAGGCCGTTGCCTCACAACGGATAGGTTCCAGGTTCGATTCCTGGCCGGGTAGAATGGTGAGATCTAACCATTTTTAAAAAGTCTTGATCAATCGCCATATAGTCTCATCAGACTCGAAGCGATATAAAATAAGCATAAAAAAAAAAAAAAAATTTAATTTCACTGTTAAAAATTTTTGACTGAAAATTCCAAATTTTGTGGAGAGATCAATGGAAACTGTAAATTTCAATTCCATTATTATTGTAAAATGAATAGAAATAATGAAAATTCAGGCAAATGAATTTTTGAATTTTTAATTAATTGAAGATTCAGCGTAATTTGGTACTGAATATTCATATTGTTTCCTGAAAAGTCAAGAAGGTTGAGGGAATTCTTGTCTTTCTGCTGCAAAAAAATTTGGAATACCACTAAATTTGAGATGAACCTTAAAATTTCTGGATCTTTCTCCCCTTAATCAGATTTAATTTTACTGCTTAAAATCGATGAAAACTGTAAATTCAATTCAATTAAATTCACCGATTTTATTGAAAAAAAAAAAAAAAAAATACGCCACACATCTTTTTGCATCAGCAACCAATGGAAGATCGTAAATTTAACACTTTTTTATTTCCTGTAAAACTAGAATAGCACTAATGTCATTTTTCTCATTCAATGACCCGGGTTTATTGATTAATATTGAGATTATTCCGTTCATACGCAATGTTCCGCATCTGGGCAGCCAAATACTCGTCCCTCACGAATGATTGCGGGGGATCGATGCCCTCATATGCCACATGTTTGTTATTGCAAAAGTCGTCGGGAAGTCAAGTGTAAAGGTCGTTTGTGTGATGCAACGATGGGGCAGGCAGGAAGTGGGACTGGTTGTTGGCTTTTGCAACGATATTTTTAGGCAGTCTGTCAATTTCAGTGTGAATTGTTCTGATTTAAAATTTTATAGAACTGTTCTCTGCAAATTAAATTTTCTTGATTTTTTTGGTTTTTTTAATAAATCTTTCTGAAACATTTAGAGACGATATTTTTTTAGACAATCTTTTACTTTTAACGTAAATTGTTCGGATTCAGATAAATTACAATTGCAAAAGATATGGGATAATTACGAAATATCCAAAGTTCAGCGATTTCTTACATTTCCATTCAAATTTCAGACAATTTTTTCATCTAAAAATTATAATTCAATTGCTAAAAATCAGTGAAAATTATGAATTTTAATCCAATTATTCAGTAAAAATTGGCAGAATGCAGAATGCAGAATATATATTTCTAAATATTTACTCAATTAAAAATTCCATCGTATTTCTTCTTGAAACGATTTCAATTTCCTTAAACTTCAACTAAAATTTGAAATTTCACAAAGTTTTTCCTCTTAAATTACATTCAAGGTTACTCCCTCAAATTTCTCATTTAAATTCCGTTTTTTGCTAATAACATCAAATTAAAAAATTCAACAAAGCAACAAGCAATCGACAGAACTCCAAATGCTCAATTGAAGCCCTGAAAAATCCTGAAATTACTCACTTGATGGCCCTAGCCACTTGATACAAAGCGGTAAAAGCGACGAACAAATTAACACTGAAGAGACTATAATTCTTAGGTGTAATAGCCAGTGAATATCTCGTCCATATCAGTCCGGTGGCCCCAAGGGCCGCCGATTGACTCAAAGATATTTTGCTAGCTGGTCGTGATAGATCCCCCAACCCCGCAATGACGAGTCCCTGCAACCGAACAGCGGTAAAAACCCATTACATAACATCGTTTATAAACCATTAACAATCTCGATAAAGCGTTTCGACTGACTACTGACCCATTTGAAAGCTGGCGCCCAGAAGAAAATGGTCTGCGGACCTGAAAGTACAGAGAAATCGATAAAACACGTGCGCCTCAGGTGGTTGTGCACCATTGATTTTCCACGATGAATTACGGAGGATAATAAACATTTCTGACATTTTAAAATGTCGTTGTGTCCATTGTCATTGGCGAAAGGTCAGGAATACTCGGGAATGAGTGAGGAGGAAAAATAAAAGATCTTCTGGAGCATGAACTTGGTATTTTGCTCTGCATAACTGTGCACCGCTGCCAGCCTTGACCTAATTGGCTCAGCTGGTACTGGGGGACAAACAGCTGTGCACAACACGATACAAAAGTGTGAGGATTGTCAAAATCTCGAGAATTGGTTGACGTTTTCAATCGGCCCCCATCGTCAATCGAATGCTCGTGATTGGGGAAATGATGAATGGGGAAATGGGATTGCTCACCTGCTGGATGATTCCACATGGGCTGGAGCTTCGCGGGCACCACTTTGCCGATGGCTTTCATCGAATTTCTGTACATCACTGACATTTTTTTTATCTGAGACTCACTACCCGGGGGTTTTGCAGCGTCACGTGGCTTTTCACGGGAATGAGGAAGCTAGAACGAGCCGCGACGTACCACTGAGCAATACCAAGTGACGTTCGTTCCGTTTCCTTCGGTGGGAAACTCGTGGCCCCCCACCACATCGATCACACGTTTATCTACTCGTTCGTCTTTGGCTACTGTTTACCAATAAGGTTTGGGGATTGGCGGCTGCGGTTGTGGGGGGCTTGGGGTAATGGGGATTGATGTTTTGCGGTAGTACACTGAGAAAAATCTAGGAAAATTAATGGAATAGCACTGTAAATTAGTCAATTTGCATATTTGGAGAAATTATTGTGGAACAGTAGACAAATTCTTTTGTAGCACCAGGAAATTGTTTTGCAGCACCAGATAAATCTTTGTATAGGACCAGAAAAAATTTTGCTGGACCAGAAAGACACATTTACTTTACTTTTTGATTTGAAATTCCTGTATCGATTGAGAACTGAGGAATTCTTATCCTCCTGCTGCTAAAAAATTTGAAATTTCATTGAATTTTTAGTGAATTTCAAAATTCCAGGATTTTTTAAAATAAGAGAGATGGAAAATTTAAACTCGGTAGAATTCTAACTGCTGAGATATTAAGAATTGTTATTGTTATTTTGGATAAATTTAAAAATTACTCAGTGTCTTCTATTTTAGTCAAAATATAAACACCCCTTCATTCAAAGTTTTTAAAAGATTATTTTGTTAAATAAATTTAACGAAGTTTTAGGAATTATCTAGTTTAATTTACATTTTTATTAGAAATTCAAGTTTCAATTGAAAATCGGAGAGAGTCGGGGAATTCTTGTCTTCCTATTTCAAATTCTAAGATTTTTTTTTCAAATAAGAGAGATGGAAAATTCAAACTCGCTAGAATTCTAACTGCTGCGTTGTTAAGAATTGTTATTTTGTATTGAAAAAATTACAGCATCGATTCCCACCTTTTTTTACTTTAAAAAAACTCGCCTCAGTGTCTTCTGTTTTTATCAAAATATGAACATCCCTTCACCCAAAGTTTTTAAAAGATTTTGTTAAATAAATTTCAGGAAGAGTTTTAATTTTTTTTCGAGAAACTATATTATTGCGATTCATGTAAAGTCTCAAGGTTGGGAAATGTGGAAGATGTTTACCATTACGTTTGCCAATGGCCTATAGTTCAATACCAGATGACTTCCTTCGTGCCAAATAATCTTACCTCGTTTTTTTTTAACCTGACGACACTATTTTCGGAACTGGTGCCAAGTGCACTGCGGCAACACTGACTTTGAAAGTGGTTTAAACTTCCGCGTTTGATTGAGGATTTTCATCAGGGGTGTTGTGATTATCAGACTGACAAACGAGTCCGTGATTTTATTGTGATAAGGTGATGACGATAAAGATAATTTTGCCGATAAACTCAGTAATTCAATTTCTTCTTATTGTCGATGGAATAAATGAGCGTTGAAAATGAATCTTCAAGACATTTTTTTGAAAAAAAAATTTATTCAGAATGTTTTTAACGATGAAATAAAATATACAGTCTGATAATTCAAAATATTATATTAACTTGATGATATACATTGATTAAAAAAAAACTTAATACAAAAGAAGATTCGATTGACATCAAAACTCTTTGAATCACATATATAATTTTTTTTATTACACTAGGCCCGATTGCATCGGATAGCACGTGTTAGTGGACAGATGAATAAAGTTAATGGAAAAGTCTAGTTTTTTTTAGGAAATTCTATTGAAACTCTACGTGAATTCTGTTGAAATTCTATTGAGACTTGTATCGAAAATTATATAATTTTGATTTAATGGAGCCAATAGATGTTTGTTTTTCTCCATAGCGTATTTTTCACTTGGATTTTGTTATGAGAAATGAAAAAATGCAGCAGAAAAACTTTGAAAAGTTCATGCTCAAGAGTATCAATTTAATCTTCAATAGAATTTCCTTTGCACCGCCGATTTGTGGCATCAGAGTATTATTTTGACGTGATTATTACATAAAAAACAATACAAAAGTTATTAAAATAATGGAATATTCTGTCTAGTCATTGAGCTGACACTTAATTTTTTCAATAGTTACCTAATACTGCATTGCATGCCATGGAAGAGTGTAAATGTGGTAAAAAAGTACGTTAAAATATGGTATATTTACGACAAAATGACCATAATCAACTGACAGATACTGAAGCATTGATTACTGATTATAAATGAATTTAAGTAGATTTAATTAATTTAACTTAATACAGTCATAAAATTAAATAGATTATATTACGAAAGAATATGATTCACAGATTAGTGTGAAGAAAAACCAAATCATTCATGGAAATTATTCCAAATGTACAATTGCATTATTGTAATTTCATTCCCTCTCCCTCCACTATTGCTTAATTTTATCATTATGGCTCGTTAGTCGTTAATGGCTCGAAGGTTGAATGAACTAATTCATTGGAATTCCAGTAATTACTGGTCGATGATTAAAAAATATCTGAGATCGGGAGACCATTGCTATTATCAGTACCAATAAGAGTAAAATAAATGCAGTAGTTTTCCCACAAATGCAACCATCACGACTTGTACAATAGCTACGCAACAATATGTGCAAAAAAAAAACAGGAAATGGACTCTTCGAAATTGTTGATTACTCTCCATTTTTGTTTTCATAATTATCTAAGGCACATATATTTGTACAGAATAATTGAGAAATAAGTAGCTATCGTCATTGAGAAGCTACGTACAAAATATACTAGTAGATTATCTTTAGCACATGATTATAAGTCCAAGTAATCTCTCAGAGTTTAATGGACCTATGAAAAATTTATCGAAATAAAATCAATAGAAAAACATGAAATGATATTTTGCATAAAACACGAGGTATACCTCTGATATCTCTTTTGTTCATTAATTTCGTGATTAAGAGGAATAAGAGTAATTCACAGTTTGATTTCAATAAATTTTACCAATATTTCCAGAAGTATTAGACATCTTATTCCTTTCAATCACGGAATTTGGGCTCAGAGAGCAATTAATTAAATTTACATACCTTCTCCAAACATTGTCATTCATCGAGAGGAAAAGGAGATCTCTGGAAGTGAAAATTTATTGCCACAAATTGTTATTTCAATGGATGGATTCTTCAGAATTTTTCCATTCCTAGAAATCTTTTCCTCTCTCAGTGTTGCAATGTCACAATAGAACTCTTTCTCTCAACAATACTCTACTCTCTTCACTCCCCTAAAGTCTAGATCATCGTAATCACAGTCCAAATAGCTTGTAAGTGTTGGTAGATCCATGAACATCGACAAGTAGAAATTTTTTAAAATCATTCGAGACACATACCTTTGGCTGACAGCTATGTGGCAACTGAACTAGCCCGAGTAAGCCAGGTTTATTATTATATTTAGCAACCTTAGAGGCCCAAAATTGACGTGTCTTCTCCTCATCACTCTCATTCCTCTCTCCAATTCCACTATTCTCCAGTCTCTTAGCCACTTCCGATATTGCTGCAGCTGATTGACTCGCTGATATTCTCATGCTACCACGAGGACTCATCCCAAATGTTGGAGTTGTTAAACTCTTTGGCACACCAGTGCGACTTCGTCTGTTCATCTTTTTCTCATCCTGAGTGAGGGCAATATTCCACCAGGCCATGTCGTCACAATTCACTGATAGGAGGATAGGTGCGCCGATGGCCTCTGGTGCCCAGTGAAATTGCAGCACTGGGTTACAGTGCAGAGACAGCTCTACATAAATTCTGTCCAATTCGACATCGTAAATCTGTAGAACATCAAGAAGACAAATCAATCCATTGTTCGATAATTTTTTTTATCCTATGAGTAATTGATCTTTACTTACACTTATCAAGCCGTCGGCCATTCCCACAGCCAAGAACTTGCCATCAGGTGAAAAACTACAACAAGTCAATCGGTTGGGGTAATTATTTGAAATGCGTTTCCTAATAACCATGCGAACCGTATCCCTAGTACGTTCTCTTTCAATATTATAAATCGTCATCTCTCCGGTAGTCTTGAGCAAAGTGAGCATGTTTTCTTGTGAATTGAGCACGCTAAAACAAACATTGGGACATTGGCTTCCTGGCAGTTCACAGATATTGTCCCAATTAGCGTCGAAAACCTTCCAAATGATGATTTTTCCGGTATCAGATACAGTCACAACGTATGTGTCCTCGATGGTATGAAGATTAATCACGTTTCCTGTGGCCACAGCTTCAGCCCAAACATTCGACTGAACAGCAATCTTAAGATTATCCCCGTTCTTCCAGACAGGTACATGTGACCCATTTACTTGTAGAAATTTGATGGGTCCTCTGTACCTGTTGAGACTGTGAATTGATTTAGCTTGATTGGTTTGGTAATTGAAGATTCTGATTTCATAGGCGAAAGCCTCGAGATGACCCTTCTTTTCCACGTACATAATTCGCTCTCCATCCTGACAGACACTGAGATCAATGATGTCTCCATCACTATCAGTTTCTGCGATTGCATCATGTCCCTTGAAGACTCTAATTTTTTTACCCATCACTTGAACCACAATATCTGGCTGCTCAAGTGGTTTCATGAGGGCATCAAACTTGGGAATTCTGACAGACTGAGGTAAATTGGACTCACATTGGAATGACCACTTGTAAGTCAGATGATTGAAACCTGCGATGATTGAGTGTGAGTCGTTGGCAATATAGTAACTGTCCAGGGAGATGGCTTTCCCCGAATACTCCGCCTTCGGATTGATATTATTATAATCCTCGTAGACCCTTATGAAGCCCTTAGAGTCAGCAATCACTATGTACTGATCCTGATGTGTCAATGTTGCAGCTGTAAACTCTGTGTCTGGATTCAATTCTGGATCAATGCGGATGTTGATCTGCGTTGAAGGATTCGATAATTGACCCTGATCTGTGCAATTCCACCGAACACATATTGTCTCCAAATTGGTCACGAGAAGCATTTGGATAGAGCAGGAAGGGTCAGTCTTGATTTCATTGAAATAAATGGCCTTCTTTCCTTTGAGACCCTTCCACACTTCACCCGTGTTCCTCCCCGGGCGGTATGTCGACAGATAATTATATTTATAATTATTGCCGGGAGAATAAACTACGATGACTCCTTCCTCAGCATCGACGAAGAACAACAGAGGTATGTTGTGGGCAAATGCTAGACGATCAGTTGCCCGTTCGTCCACTTGTCCTGTGGACAGGATTGTTCCGTTAATCTCCCAAACACGAAAGTAACCTTTTTTGCCGCAAGCAGCCAATCTCTTGTCATCCGGACTGAGAGCAATGTCTGTGATATAGAGATCGTTAAGACTGTAAGTTGTGCAGCTCTGATCTTCTGGGATTTTATGAATGTAACTGTATGAGATTTGCTTCTCGCGAGGTGTGTGCACATGACTGCCTTCGTCACTCGAGTTATCGTCATCGCTCTCAGCATCCAAGGAGAATCGTTTGACAACCCCTTGATCGTTCAATGCCACGAAGAAGTCTCCCCGCTCTGATACAATGACTTTGAGAATTTTTGATTTCTTCTCGTGGCCGTAAAACGGAAACTGTCGACGATTCTTCATGTCCCAGAGGATGACAACACCGTGATTACTACCGAGTAAAATATGATTTGGATTATTAGTGAAATTTACTGTAGTCAGTTCGATAGGGACCTCGTCCCCGTTGGGAGACTCCTCCCTTCGATACTGTTGCTCGTGAGACAAGTATAAGTGCATTGGTTGAAATTCAGCGAGCCTTTTAGCTGTTTCGTGAACATATCCTCGTATATCATAATTCATGCCAATTTGAACCAAGTTCAAGCAGTCTCGCCTGCGATGCTCGACTAGAATTTTCACCTGCGCCTTCACGAACTTCTCCACGTCGACTACTTTGGCCTCGCGCTCGAGAGTATCTTGGGTGATGTATTTTCGGTACTTCTTGAGATCAATCAGAAGATCATTAATTCCACTGTTACATATTTTAGCACAGATAAAATTGAAGTCCAAATAGAGAACTGGGAATTTTCCTGCCATTTCCGCTTGCTCCAGATGGTGTCCAATGTAGGAGAAACTGTAGTTGTCCTTTGGTAATTTCGAAAAGTCACCATTGCAGGACTTATCGTATTTATTGATGAAGTCTTTGTGCATGTCTAACAGCTGTTTTGGAGCTAACTTCTTCCGGAGATGATCGAGGAGTAGATCGTGAACTCCGTAGATGTATGTCTCGAGATGCTGGTTCCATTGTCTTCCCACCAGGGATTTGTTACAGAGATCCTTCATCCACTTGTCAGCATTGGGAATAGTCGTGTCCCACAGTATCTCGAGGGTTTTGGAACTGATGTTGACGTCTTCACTGAAAATCGCTAGATTCTTGTAACGTGTCTGGGCGGATTCTGGAAGACGATTGATGCACATGTCGAAAATTGCCTCTTGCATGTCGAAGAACTTACTGTCTTTCTTACGAAGGCAGTCCAAGTAATAGTTCCAAAATTCTTGCTTACTGTCACCGGTCATTGCTTCCCTGAAGTCGGAAAATTGAGCTGCGACGAGGTGGATCAGTATTGGAATACCGTTGCACGCGTGATGAATGTCTTTTGCTTGTTGAGGTAATTCGTTGATTTCCACGTTTAGAACTTGTGCGAATAAATCTAAACTCTCAAGCTCTGTAAAACCTTTATTCAAATCGACGACCTCTTTATGCCGCTTACCCAGCAGATCTATGTCCGTGGTTATCACTAATGTCTTGCAGTTGAAGTCAAATGTTTCGATGATTGCATTATCCCAAACATCGTCGAGAACGAGTAGAGCATTGCGATGGTGATCGGTGCTGAAGTAATTCTTCAAAAATTTTCCCAAATGGTGCTTACCGAAGCCAGTGTTGTTGTCATTGGCCAAAGCATAGGGATCATTTATTACCTGGTGGTAGAGTTTATTCAGTTGTTTCAGTATTTCATCCTCCAGGCAATCGGTTGGTTGGGAGGCCTCTCCCTTGAATCCAAATTTGATCCAGTATATTTCATTCTGAAAAGAAAATATCATGAATGATGCAAGTGTCGAAAATTTTCATGCTTGTGAATGATTGTCTACTAACATCGAATTTGTGCATCATCTCTTTATTCAGGACGCTGACAGCTAAATGAGATCTTCCAAATCCTTTCATCCCGTGAATGACTACATAACCCCCAGGCTTGACTTCGCTCAGTGCAGTTTGCAACTGATTCATCTGTGAAAAAGAACCGATAACAATTAGTCATTGACATTAATAATTAATTGTTTCACACAATGCAGTCATTTGTCATCCACTTACTTAATTGATCCGTTAGGTAGGCAAAGATAACATCATTAGTGATCAAAGATAGCTCAACTGATTACGAATAAGGTTCTAAAATTAGGTAATCCTTTGTTTGAGCTTGAGGCATGCTTATCTTATCTACAGAAATTCGATCGCTGATGCAAACGTTAAATCCGGAGTTTCATAGGTGATTTTTTGTTCTTTAGACTGAGAGACAATTTTGCTTTACATAAATATTATTTATTTGATCCAAGAGAAATGTCATTCATTTTAACTTGTTCTAAATCATGGATTATTTGGATTATAATTGCTCTGTAAGATATGCCGTATTTTTTAGGATGAATAATCACACTGGTGAAATGACCGGATTGCTTGGTAGAAGATAATCGAAAATTAGTCTCTTATGGGATCATCGAAAACAAATTTTTTCCACCAATTGATTCCGTTTATATTTTATTGAATTATTGTATACATCTTAAGTATCAGTATAACTAATGGGCTGTCAGGAAAAAATTAGAATTCCATGCACAGTTGACTAAGAATTTTCAGGAGAGATTGAATTCACTTCAGAGGGAAAAAACTCAATGATATTCCAATTTTTTGACCAGCAGGTAGAGGAGAATTCTTCAAACTGCTTGAACTTATAATCAAAATATGAATATGCAGTATCAAATTACGTGACAACTTTAATTAATTAAAAATTCCGGAATACATTTACCTGAATTTTTCTGATCTCTATCAATTTTCTTGTCTTCAAAATTCTATTAAATTTTAGTTCTACTGAAATTTCAAAGAATTTCGCAATTAAAATCCAAAATTTTACGATAAAAAATTGAAACTGGAAATTCCAGTTCAATTATTCAATGAAAATTGATAAAAATCGGAAGCATTCATACAAATATATTCTGAGACTTTCAATTCAATGAAAATTCAGCATAATTTGATGCCGAGCAGTCATAATATTATTTGAAAATTCAAATAAGTTGAAAAAATTGAATAAATAACCTGAACATCTAGATTAAATTTTCTTTGAAATTAAAAACTTGATCATAATCGATGAAATGTGCGATCATACCTTGTGCTGTCTGATAACTGTCAATGAAGAAATCGGTGGTAGTATTGGATTTCTCGCATCAGTCGAGTCAACAGCATCAGTACCAGTAGAAACAAGTGATTTGCTCATGGCCTTACTCAACCAGGGATAGTGGTGTTCCAATGCCTTTTGGAATGTCGAAAACGCCCCAGGGCCACGGCTGAAAAACAAAATGGGAAATGAACGATTCTCAAGGTTAACCCCATCCACCCACGACTAAACCCAAGTTCATTGATCCATCCATCACATTGCAAAAGAAATCGTAATTATTGATTCATACTTGGGAAGTATATCCAATAAACGTCTAGCCTTCTCGATCGCAGTTGTCCTGGACGATATCTCAACAATATCTTCAGGCTTCAGGATGTTATACTTGGTCAGGTGATCTATGACACCATTTGTAACGTCCAAATCTTGGACAATTGTCTCCCGCAAATTGATTAGAATATTCCGATGCACTTGCTCCATTCCGAAGTATCAGTTTTATCGGATGATCGTGAGGATCTCAACATCAGGGGTGATAATTCTGTGGATAAATCAGGTGGTGTTCAGCCCCCGAGTGACGTAAGATCATACCCTCTTACACCTGCTGCTCCATTGTCAAAATTCAATAGCAGATTCAATAGCAGACCTTCCGGCGCGAGACAAAGAGAACGACTTTGCAAAAAAATAAATTCTATGACTAATTCAGAAAATGATCGAGTGAGAAGGGCTAATCAGTGCGCTCTGACGTATTTTCACGGATTTGTGGTTGTACGAGGCCTGAAAGTGGACCTTAAGGTTTCCAAGTGGAGGACCAGTGCTGAAAATTTGGAATACTTACGACTGTGTCTAGTAGGGAGCTCTTGAAAAAAAAATCCTTTGTTTCTCGGGTTTTTTAAGCCAGCCTTGTCAGTCTCTCGGAAGTGATGGCCAAGACAGATCACAAAACAGGACACAAGTCACTACATTCAACTACAGCGTATACTACAGTGTCGGACGACTCCGAAGGGGATCCATGGTTGCTTTCCGCTGTTCAGGACCCCCCTCGCATATCCCCACCATTTCTCCAGCAGTGCGCAGTTGTCAGATTTCTGGCTCTCTCCATTGGTCGAGTGCTTGATGTGCTATAGGGGAGCAATGAATTGAACCAATGACTTTGGAGCTGTTATGGTATGCACTTTCACGGAAGGAAAAATGGGGTAAAATAAAAGGACGCCAGGTGATGGTGAGACTTTGAAAAGGCGGGAAAATCTTCGTTATGTGGATATTAGGGAGGTTATGTTGACGGTCTGCAGGAATAGACAGACGGAAGCGATTTATTATTTCTCGGAGATGGAAAAGTTTCTCTAAGGGAAAACCAAAATATAACAATTTTCACTGATCACTCTTACGGATTCATTCGACTCGTTATTAAATATTGTTTGCTATTATTTTCGTAAATGGTTGACGCAATGGGGCGGATAACTTGCGTTGGTATGTCTATGCCTTGATGTAGGTCACGGGGCAGACACCATTTTATTGAACGAAATTTATAGGACAATGTTATACAAGATGGTATTTATGCATCAGCATTCTAGATTCATTTATTTACGTGATTCTTGGGATTCGTAATTATTCATATTGTTAAATTAATACTGTTGGTCATTCACAGAGTCTATTCTGGTACTGTGAGTCTAATCAGTGGAAGTGTTCCTCACATCATCCGGTCATTTCAGCCGTCCATTTTAAATCGGAGTATGAATTTTTGAGTCTAACCCTATCACGTATATTACAAATAGTTTACGTTCTTATATTTTGATACTTTGTACACAATATCACCAAGCACACAGTTACTCAGACTGGAATGAGGTGTATAGCAGTTATGCTGCTCTTTCTCAACAAATACATAGTAATGATGAATGATAATATTGGGCTAATGAATGAAACATTCTCGTTCATCTTCTCTGCATCTTGGAAAATGTATTCCGTTTGAAAAAAAATGTGCGATGGCCGGGAATCGAACCCGGATCAACTGCTTGGAAGGCAACTATGCTGACCATTACACCACCATCGCACTTATAGTTATAGCCGTCCTGAGAAGCACTCAATACCGACATGGTGAAAAATATATTTTTTTCCTCGGAATGTTTCAGTCTTGAATCGTAATTCTTTTGAATGGCGTGCAGTAATAGTCTTTTTTACGACTTATTGGGGCGAAAACTTACAACAAATTCTCTTAGTATCTCTTCTGATAACTTGAGGAATGTCAGTCAGCTTCTGGGGAGGGTTCACAGGTGGCGCTAGACTGCAGTTTATGAGCAATTCTCGTCGTTGAAAATTTCAGCAAGAATTTTTGCATATAATTTTTCTCATTTAAACAAATCAATTTAGTTCAACAATTAATGAATACATAAAATTAATTAAGCAAAATGTCACAATCTGTTGTTTTCATAAAATGTTTAACCTTCAATAGCAAAATTCCTTCAAATTTCGACGAATTCCTGAATCAGGAAATTTTAGTTCTACATTTTTTTTAATTGACATACTTGATTTTTCAATCAATTGAAAATTCAAGAATACATTCGCCAGAATTATTTTGATTTTCATTCATTTTAATGCAATAATTTAATCTAAACTTACAATTTCCATAAAATGCTGAATTTTAAATTTTACAATCCTGTGCAATTTCCTGTGCAAAAATTCTCCGAAATCTCCCGGAAATATCAGCCAAAAATTTCCAACAATGCTCACCTGTTGTTGCAGTTCCCTGAATTTCCGAAATTTCAAATTTCCTCCCACGCTTAGTTGAGGTTCCAATGAAAATCGGATGAAGTACAAGTCAATGGAAACTATAATGCGACTCCTGGCCGTATCCAACCACTCAAACCAGTTGATTACAATGCAACGGTTCCGCCATTGTTTCCCACTGTTAAGCTCCTTATCCGTCCAATCACTAGTCCGAAAATCCCGCAAGATTGAAAAACTTGCTCCATTATTTGAAAATACTGGTCATACTCGTCGGTGATAGATTTCCTGGATCGATTATACATAAACTGTATGGACACTCGGTCATCGTTATGTAGACGACCAGTCAACAGTATTCACGATGCAAATTCGATTACGTTAGAAATAGCAATTGGGCTGAGCCGTTCGGGGCATTAGTCGGTGAGGCTTCGGCTCCTCCATCAATTAATTTGTTCTCGATGGAGGTTTAACATATTACTGAATTCAAACCGTAGGAAGGATTTATGCGGCAAGGAGTACAGTAGTAATACTAGTGGGAGTAAGTCGGGTATATGCACCACTGGCATTTCGATAATTCCAGCAATGCTGATGGCGCGCAAAGCGTCAGTATTAAAGAGACGACGGCCAAAATGCCAGTGGTCGAAATGCGGTTTTCGCGCATGGTCTACATAACTTATAAGTTCCACGGGGGGCATATGTCGGTCGGACGCGGGAAACATGGGGCTGTATTTCAGGACGTAACGATTACAATTTTGGATTACATGTCAAAATGGCACACGTAAATTTTAACACAAACAAATTCAACACACATATTCAACACAATTACAGCGCAATTATCAACACAGCCTTCGAAATTAATAAAGTTTCACTTTTGGCATGAAACTTCATTGAATGAAAAATATTTAAAAAATTGGAGCAACAATACAGTGAATTGCATCAATAAATGAGAACATATAAATCAGTAAATTGACAAATTCAATAAATTGATAGGGGAGGGTCGGAGAAAATGAGACGTATTTAGATCTTTTCCAATTGTCAATATCATCGCGTGTAAATGAAGATATTGACAATTAGAGAAAATCACGAAACGTCCCATTTTGGCTCTCCCCTATGAAATTACAATTAAAGAACACTTCACAGTTTCTTTGAAATCAACTTTCAATACTCATAATCCCAAAAAATATTGTCATCAGGAATGAATATGAATCAAAGTATTTATTTTATGTAAGCGAGGAACAAAAAAAGACTTTGTTTTATTTGTTCCTTCTGAGGAATCGTTAGTTCGTCTTAAAAACACTGCTACCATCTTGAATAATTAAAAGTAACGCCGTGGCTATTCGCACTTCCGCACGCAGCGTGTCATAAGCGTGTGGCATTGATAAAAATCAGTAAAATTCAGATAAATATATTCTTGAAGTTTCAATGAATCAAAAATTTGATACTAAATCAGTAGTGAAGTGGTCAAACGGTTCAAGTCAATTCCATTTTAACGCCAGTTTTCGATGAATATCTCAAATTCTAGCAGAGTTAGCGAAATTTTCCTAAAAATCTTTTTTGTAAAGAAAAGTGAAGACTATCGAAAAACGATTTTACAAAAATTTCGCTATTTTTCTCAAATTCCGAGTTATTCAAAAACTCAACTGGGAGCTAAGTCGACTTAAACCGATTGACCACTTCACTACTGAAATATGCGGAAATTCACTGCATTTTCTGTGAAATTTCACATTTAATCATTTTTCTTCTTAGAACAGATTCAATTTTGATCTCTCGAACATTAATACCATCCTCTCCATGAAATTTAAATTCATTTCCAACAGTTCACTAACATATTATTGTCCATAAAATCTCGACTCTCAAGCTTTTAATTACACAGAAGTCCTCATTAGAGAAATGCCACAAGCCGAGGTGAGATTTACATCCTCATTTGAACCCTCCTTATCTGGACGGCTTATTAGACTATTGCGTGCAGTAATGCACTACAATGTTTCCCTATTTTTCCATCAGCCTCTGCACCCAGACACATTCCTCACAAATAGTGAATAGTTGGATATCGTTAATCGCACACATTATTGCTCGCAATACGACTCCTTCCATACCTCGTACAACCTAATTACAAAAGGTGCAATGAGCTTCAGTGAAATTCACTCCAACGACGCTCATACATTTTCCCGATATTTATTTACCATTCATGGAAGTCGTATGTTCGGCTGCAACACACGCTCTTCAGAATTGCACATCGACGGACGTCGCGTGCTACCACCTAGTAAATTCACGTTTATCTTTCCACTAGAATTTACGATACAGCTGACAATGCTGCGTTCTTCTTCTCTCTTATCCTGAACATAATATTTTCTTCTTTCTTTTTTTATAGTCTCAGGTTTGACACATGGAGGAGAAAGTAAAGGAAAAATTAGTGAAATATTTGAGTAATTGTGGAGTGAAATTCTATGTTCGGCTAAAATTTCAGTGAATTTCGTTATTGAAAACTATGAATTTCATGGCAAAAACTTGCAGAACTGTAATTTTCAGTTCCATTATTCCCTGAAAATGAGTAGATTTTTAATTAATCTAAAATTCATAATTTTAAATTCGTAATTCGGCACTGAATATTTATGATTAGATCGAAAATTTGAATAGATTGTGGAATTCTTATCTCAGTGCTGTTCAAAAATTTCGGATTTCATTTAATTTTCAAGTTTAGATCTACAAACTTTACTAAATAATAAAATCATTGTAAAATGTCCGGAAACTTGGGGTCAATTGGGGCTCAAATGAACGCTCTGATGTTCGGCTACAAAAGTGGAAAACCATTTCACTGGCGTCAAATTGTCAAAAAAGATATCCTTAAACAGTTAAAAATACCATGATTTTGTTTAAATCTTGGCACAAGTAGAATGCGAAGCATGGTAATGAACGACACGTCTGATCCTGGATGGGACAAAGGTTTCATATGGATCAATAGTCCATCATCCATGATACGAAAGATCCACTGTGCGGCTTAGAATCGAACTAATCCGGGGGTGGAACAGGCCTGAAGGTGTCCATTGGATAGGCCTCGAGAATTCGATAGATCCTACCACCACTGGACACTTCAAACGCTCCTATTGACGAACGCAGCCTCTCCCCCTCCACTCCCTTCCCCTACCGGCCGAGAATGGCAATCACGCTGATAGGATAGTAATACAATTATCACCTGAACAAGAGGATTCTCTCGATAGTGTCGCCATATCTATACAATTAGCGGTGGAATCGAGAGTGCAATAGAAACCTGGAGTGCTGGTGTGAGAAGTGCGAAGGGAAACTAGGTGGAAGTAAATTAGATATAGCGTTCACATATAACAGCATTGGGATGCATGGTATAATGCCATGCAAATATACCTCATGACTCGGTCGACCAGAAATTGCGAGTACGTTAATCCGCTAATGCATCCACTGTCACTGTAATATTAGATTCAACGAGATTTACCAACCGTTGTTGAATTCCCGTGTGCTGGTGTCACACCCTAACGTGTCACTACATAGTACTGGTGTCTCTCACGTGGACGTTTAAATGAGATCTGACGTGTCCCTGTTAAGACTGGCAACAAAATGCTGGTGGTGTACTGCACTTTTTGACATTTTTTGAGATTTAGCGATTGCGTATTATCTCGTGATCTTGGGAAATTTATATATAGGGATTACCCGGTGGCCTGGCGTAGTGGTTAAGGCCGTTGCCTCACAACGGATAGGTTCCAGGTTCGATTCCTGGCCGGGTAGAATGGTGAGATCTAACCATTTTCAAAGTCTTGATCAATCGCCATATAGTCTCATCAGACTCGAAGCGATATAAAATAAGCATAAAAAATATATATATATATATAGGGATTATTTGACATGAATTTTCTACGGTTTTTTTCACTCGGTGTTTGTTGGCTTTTTACTTAAAAATCATGTTTTCGGGAAAGTCATGTTTTCCCGCCCGAGGTGCACATGCTATTTTTCAACACGCCTGCAAAGGAAAGTTCGTATTTTGCTTTTTAATGAGCGGGAGGAAAGTGAGTACTTTCCCGAGTCGAATCTTAGTACCTGAATTCCCCATTGAACACCTATCATGAGTAGAAGGACCAAGATGAAGTTAGGGTGTATTGACATTCAGAAAGACCCCCTGGTTTCCGCCTGAACGTGCGAGTTATTTCCAAATTCCGAGGGTTCAGGAGGAAAACAGGAAGTGTGTTAAACCTATTTATCGCCTGCACCCCTTAAAATGTTTTCCACTCCATCCCTCCTGGAAAGAACCTACAAACCCTTTCGAGGTATTTTTTAAATTTTTTATTATTAACATGAGAATTGTTAATATACATTGTTTGTATGAACGTATGTAAGAAATACATGAAAGTAAAAGTAAATGAGGGGCCTTTAGTAAACAGAAATGAACAAAATTGTGAGCTACTCAATCATCCTGGCTATCGGGGTTAATTCAGGGGATTTATGATTTCTTTTCATTCGACAGGAGGAGAAGGGGGAAAACAGTATCAGTTGAGAAGGGTTTTTACGCCTTTAGGATGAGGCAGAATCATATAAGGAGTTATTTAGGATGTATAGGATGAAGAAAGGAGGAAAAAATTTCTCAAGGAGGTAATAGGGGGAAATAAGATCTGGATATACGACTCGAGGAGGTAATAGGGGAGAATAAGGTCCAGATATTCGACTCGAGGAGGTAATAGGGGGAAATAAGGTCCAGATATTCGAGGGAGTAACTTTCCACCCGAGGGCGGGAAGTACTCACTTTACTCCCGCTCATCAGGGAGCAAAGTACGAACTTTCCGTACAGGTGTGTGAAAAAATTACTTTTGGCGAGGAATCAGTTTGTTAGGAGAAGAATTAATTTTTTTAGGACTTAATAGTATTTCTTCAGATCAGTCATTCCCAGGTAGTCCATGTTCATCTCCAAATATTACA
The DNA here is from genome assembly GCF_001412515.2 of Diachasma alloeum. Classification (NCBI taxonomy): domain Eukaryota; kingdom Metazoa; phylum Arthropoda; class Insecta; order Hymenoptera; family Braconidae; genus Diachasma; species Diachasma alloeum. The sequence continues at coordinate 15,340 of NW_021680503.1, read as the reverse complement.
ATTATGGTGAATAATGGGATTGGCAATATTCTATCTATTAATTTTATATTCGGATAATGATTGAGTTGAAGCAGTTTTTTTCCTGAATCTAGCATTTATTTTCTCGAATAGCCCCGGGGTAGGAGATATTATGACTGTTTAATATCGAAATATGCAATTCATGACGAATGTTCGGGGTTTGGGGATGTTTCATTGAACTACCTCCAGGCAATGTCGAATATGAAATATTTGAAAATCTACTGCTCACGAATATTGAATCTCCTTTGACTATTTCTTCTGTTCTGATTGGACCTGGATATCACCCAGATTTACCCATTCGTTTATTACGCCTACATAAAGTTAGAAAGAAAAATAAGAATTTCATGGACTAGTAATTTTTAGGCTAGTGCGATATTAAATTCGCCGTGGCTATTCGCACTAGCACACGTAGCGTGTGAGATACTGCGTATTGTCCCGAGTCGAATATTAGGACCTGAATTCCCCCTTGAACACCTATCATGAGTAGGAGGACCAGGATGAAGTTAGGGTGTATTTACATTCAGAAAGACCCCCTGGTTTCCACCTGAACGTGCGAGTTATTTCCAAATTCCGAGGGTTCAGGAGGAAAACAGGAGGTGTGTTAAACCTATTTATCGCCTGCACCCCCTAAAATGTTTTCCACTCCATCCCTCCTGGATAGAACCTACAAACCCTTTCGAGGTATTTTTTTTTTATTTTTAATTATTAACATGACAAGTACGGGTGAAAATTAAGGTCATACTCAAGAGTCATATATAAGGGTAAAAAATAACGGTCAGAAACGACAGTCAAAAATAAGGGTGGGAATTTCAGTAATTTTCACCGCAAACAGAAATGAACAAAATAGTGAGCTACTCAATCACTACTGGCTATCAGGGTTAATTCAGGGGATTCATGATTCCTTTTCATTCGACAGGAGGAGAAGGGTTTTCACGCCTTTAGGATGAGGCAGGATTATATAAGGAGTTATTCAGGATGTATCGGATGAAGAAAGGAGGAAAAAATATCTCGAGGAGGTAATAGGGGGAAGTAAGGTCCAGATATTCGACTCGGGGTACTATTGCCTGACCCTTATATGAATTTCTACGTGTGTAGTGCTGGCCGATCCATGTATGAATTTCTGCGTGCTCACACGCAGCGTGTTGTAGTGGTGGCCGACCCATATATTAATTTCTTGGTGTGACACTCTGCGTGTGGCAGTGCGAATAGCCACGGCAAATAAATTATGCAGAATGTAGAATTTATAAGAAAATTAATAATATATTCATCTGAATTTCTCTAATTTCTTTCAACTCTAATTGAACAATTGAACTAAAATTTACAGACTCCATTGATTATTCTACTGAATTTTTCAATGACGAAATTTATTAAAATTTCACTGAAACTATGAAATTGGATGAAATTTTCCAAGCATTATACCTGAAAATTCAATAAAAAAATTTGAACACTGCATTTGGGTTTTTAGAGTGCAGACAATTTCCGGATTACTCGCATCCAATTAAATTTAACGAATTTCCGTTGAGTAGAAACGGCTTTATTGGTTTCATTAATTACGCATGCATTCTATCGCGTTGCTGGAAAATTCGCTAGCACTTGCGTCGGGGATGGGCAGCAACGATTTGGCATACCGTCGACGCATGCTGTTGCGTTATACAATTGTTCAATACAATATCCACGGGTGGAACTTGACGTTATCCAATACACCCTGGTGTTTCTGCATACATCACATACGTGCCGGTACAATGCTCAGGGGGTGCGGGTGGGCCGTACTAGGTGCATTCATCGGTTGTTCCGATGCATTGCATCTGTGGAGGTTCTGATGCCGCTGAAACCCTTGCCTGCCTTTCAAACTAACTTTGGGAGAGTGATTGAACCTCGTGCGAGGTTGCTATTCACTCGGACAATATGTCCGTACTATTCGTATGGCCTCGGGCTATTTTCAATGGGAAATTGTGGATGTCCAGCGACGTGATGACATTTAGAATTTGGTAATTAAATTTAATATTGATTTGGGAGAATTCCGGGGATTTCTGGGAATTAAATTGGAGAAATGACGCATCTGCGTCACACAAAACCTTTGATTTAACATTATTTTTATTCCTCGATAATAATTTGTTGGGAATTCATAAAATCATTCACTCGTAATTTTTTTTAATGTATGAGCATTTATAAATGGGTTGAGTTAATGAAATAAGTAATTCATTCATTCCAAATAAATCCACAACATGCATTAAATTGGAGAAATTAATTTAATTTTCCAATGATCCAATAATACCATGTGTATGTTTTTTTACCTCTCACCCTGGGTGGATATACCATCAAAATGAATGCTTGGAAAATTCATCCAACATATACATTATTTCTGGTCATTTTTATTAAAATGAAATAAATAAAATAAAGTACTAATAAATAAATAAAATAAAGGCATTTCAGGACTCATTTTGAAACTGAAAACGATGCCTTTAGAATGAAAAAACAATTACTTTCACTCATTAATCTTGAGTTATATGATCATTAGAAGTAGCTGATTTTACCCTGCTACGGCGATTTGACAATCTAATCAATCTCGATTTTTTTATATGATAATAAACGCAATCTATTTGAACTTTTGCTTTTGTCGCGTGAATTTGACACTTCTATTCAGCCATTTCGTCCATCAATTCTCAATTTACCCCGCAGATATTCGGCCAGTAATTGAGTCATCGATGAAAACGTATCCATCAGTTTAATTTTCCAATGATCCAATAATACCATGTGTATGTTTTTTACCTCTCACCCTGGGTGGATATACCATCACAATGAACGCCTGGAAAATTTATCTAACATATACGTTATTTCTGATCATTTTTATTAAAATCAAATAAATACAATAAAGTACTAATAAATAAATGAAATAAAGGCATTTCAGGACTCATTTTGAAACTGAAAACGATGCCTTTAGAATGAAAAAACAATTACTTTCACTCATTAATCTTGAGTTATTTGATGATTAGAAGTTGATTCTACCCTTCTACGACGATTTGACAATCTAATCAATCTCGATTGTTTCACATAATAATAAACGCAATTTATTTGAACTTTTGTTTTTGTTGCGTAAATTTGACACTTTTATTCAGCCATTTCGTTCATCAATTCTCAATTTCCCCAGCAGATATTCGGCCAGTAATTGAGTCTTCGATGAAAACGTATCCATCAGTTTAATTTTCCAATGATCCAATAATACCATGTGTGTGTTTTTTACCTCTCACCCTGGGTGGATATACCATCAAAATGAACGCTTGGAAAATTTATCCAACATTCAGGTTATTTCATCTAGTCCCGGTGGTTTTACCCGCAATCGTTGAACCACACCCACTAATTTCGTTGTAATAATTCGATATTCAGAGAGAGAAGTAAATGGGTCGTCGATGGTTGTTGGTTTTATCGTTTCGCTCCAGAGAGGATCAGCTAGCGTTCAGTTTGCAATTGGCGAGAGGGAATGAATACCTCGGAAAAAGGGAGTGGGGTTCTGCGGGTGGTGACGGGAGGGGGG
>NW_021680503.1:5685-11227 GCF_001412515.2 Diachasma alloeum | reverse complement strand
GGGGGGGGGGGGGGGGGGGGGGGGGGGGAGGGGAGATGGGGAATTATGACGCGAGTGTGTGAAAACCTATATCCGGAATTTTCGCGGCCCAACGAGTCTGATTGTGAGGGAAGTAGAATGTCCATCGATTTTGCAGTGTCATTACCAAACGGCTATAATTCCTTCCTATTTTTACGGTCGAGAGGTGCGAGAGTGACACGCGAGTTCACTTCGTATTACACGAATATGCTAATTGGTGTGGGGGCACGTTAGTTATGCTAATCTGGGTATATGATTCACCGGAGAAACATATGCCGGGCTGTCGAATTGTTCTCGGTAGGCTTTTTGCAATCACCTGTGAGGGGATAATTGTCGATGAATTATTTATGGAAGAAGTTTTTATGGGGTCTTGTTATGGTGGCGGGGGTGAAATAATTTTTTAAAGGGGGAGATTGAATCGGTTTCATTGATAATTTATAGATTTAACAAAATTTGGAATTTTTTTGTGAGTTAGTACGCGTTTTTTGATGTTAAGAAATAAAAATTGAGAATGAAGGTTTTATTATTATTTATTATGAATGACGAAATTTTCAGGAAGAGGTAATGTTCGAGGAAATGATTTTTTTAAGCGAAGTATTTTTTTTACTAAAGTGCGTTTTGTAGAGTTTTCTGCAATTTTTTGGATTTGTTTCTGTTTTTTTTATTGATGCTGTCGGAAAAAAATGAAATTTTGAGGGAAAAAATCATGGAATTTCGAATTGTACTCCAATTTAATAATTCCAAAGTTTTGAGCAGCAGGAAACCGTTAATTTTCCGACTTGCTTGAATTTTCAGTGGATACATCAATATTGGCATCTAATCACGATAAATTTCCAATTAAATTGAAAATTGAAAAATGGATTCACTTGAACTTTCCGGAATTGAAGAGTATAATTGACAGTTTCCATTTAATCTTTCATGAAATTATGAATTTTCAATGACGGAATTCCCTAAAAGTTTATTGGATCTATAACTTGATAAAAATTTTCAAGAAAAAGGTGACGTTTTATCCCACGTAGAGGAAAAAACCTACGAATTTTCACAATATCTAAAAACTGAATGAAATTCTAAATTTATGAGCAGCAGAATGCCGAGAATTGTCCAACTTTCTTGAATTGTCAATCGAAACACGAACATTCAGTACGAAATAATGCTGAACTGCCATTTCATCAAAAATTTAGAAACACATTTCCGTGAATGCTCTCAATTTCAATTAATCTTCATAAATAAAATCGTTTAATAGTTTAATACTTTAATTAAACTTCATACCCAGTGGATAGCCATATGTGTAAAATCCCATACTGGAAAATTCATTGATATACTGCACATTTCTTCCAACACAAGAAATGAAATGCCTTTCAAAAAATATTTTAATTAAAATTCATCAGTTTCCATTGATTTCGTCATCGAATAGTGAAACTCCAATGACAAAATTCTTTGAAATTTTGGTAAAAAATATGAACATTATGTGCAAAAACTCTTCATCATTTTCTATCCAAGCAATAACCTCATTCCGCCTCGACTGGGCGTGAACAAAATTAGACGATGACGTCATCCCGAAAAGACAATCTGAGCTCGGTAGGGGGTCGAGTGGTTGGAGTCGTTGGGCGACAGAAAAATAGAAATGAGTGGTGGGAAAAGAAGCTATTCCCTCATGCTCGTAAACTCGTGGCAATGGGCCGAGGGCTCGTGCAGAGGTTTTTGTCGAGGCGGAGGTCGTCAATGTTGATGATGCGTGGATCACAATGCACTGGTAACTTCCATCACAGATACCCTTTCCATTCTCTTTCGTCTCGCTTATCGATTCACCACTCCAACTGTATATTTCTTCCACCCACCCCCCTCCTCCGCGCCCCTTTAACCCATCACAACTCAATGATGATGGGTTTATCAGAATAAAAAAAAATGTACCAGAAGCACTTGGTTTTCCCCTTTTCACAGTGAAATATGAGAGCATCGAATTTTAGATTTCACGTGTAAATGACACTCTCTGGGGTGATGACTCCATGGACAGATCGGTTAGGTTTACACTATATTTTTTTTATTCGATTTGGGGGAAAGTATTGCACGACTGAGACTCGGCAAATATGGGTGGAGTGTATTGTTTGATTTTAGTATTTTACTTTTTGGGTTTTTCGGGGTGAATTGATGCAACTGCACGTCTCGAGTGTTTTTCAATGTTTGATGGGGGAGGGGGGAAGGGGGGTAAAAATTGGATGACAGTTTTTTTATTGGAATGTTGCAGAATTTGAAATATATTTTACAAATGAAGTTTTTTTCATTTTATTCTGAAATTGAAAAAATTGGATGTACGAAATGGGAGTGAAGTTTGTAATATCTCAAGACGGAATGGTGCCATTTCGATAAGTCAGATATCGTTTTAATGTTTAGAATAATACCTAGCACTAGAAGAACTAGGGTATCAAAATGAGACATTAAGGATATCGAAGTACTTTGACTATTTTTTCGCCAGTGAAATGGGTTTCTATTTTCGCAGTCTAATATCAGAGCTTTCATTTGAGCCCCATTTGACCCTGAGTGTTATTTAAACTTTGCAGGTCTGAATTGGAATCTCGATATTAAACCGTTAGAAAACATTTTAAAAATCTGAAAAAAATGAGAAAGTTTACTTTTGGAGGAAGATTGACGAAATAATTTGAAAATTGCAATTTTTAAAAGTTACGAGCATTTTTTTTATCAATAACTTATAAGCAATCAATTTTCCACCATAAAAAATCATTTGTTCCGGATCACAACTAATTTATTCTCATTCAGAATTTCACCAGAAATCGATTTCATGCATAAAAAAAATTGAAACAATTTCAATTATTTATTAATAAGCAACGAATGTTTAAAAAAATAATAATTGTGTGCAAAATGTAATTTTAATGACGCTGAATATTCAGGATTTTTTTCAAACTTTTCTCAGCCAGTTTAATAACAAATTAAATCATCGAATTGAAGACAAATTTGATGATTAAAGAGTTTGAATTTTTTCAAACTATAAAAAATAATTGGATATCGTTAAGACATGCATTCTTATTCGAGGATCTTTCAAAATATCAAATCAAATCAGCACCGAAAATTCTTAATTAATCACCATCAACATCTCCCTGACCGAGTAAATGCCCCCGGCCATTTCCTCCAAGTCCATCTGCACCCCCCGAAAACCGGAAATCACGTACCGCTCTCATCATCATGAAACTCCGCAGTTGCATACGAAATTCCCCCCCCCCCTCCCCCCTTCGATCAATGAAGATATTCGCAAGATTCACGCGAACAAAGGGAATGATGAAGAACAGATTTCGAGGCAATGTCAGAGAGTAATCGGGTAACTTTAACCCAGCCTCGAATTACATCATGGTCGATTAGATTGAAACGACAGAGTCGAGAGAGGAGGGTGCCTCGAGACGATGAGAGGAGGAAAAAAAAAGGAGCCCTGAAGTTGTCTTCCTCTCGCCATATCCGACTGTCGTCACATATCGACGCCTCCACTTTATTCAATTGCTTCACCTACATGTTATCCACCCACTCATGAACACATATAAGAATCCGTGTGTGTCTCAACTCCTCGGCAGACACTTAGACACTCTCCTCTTGGGTGGGGGGAAGGGAGAAACATGTTTTTTCGCTCCACTTCGTTTCCGGTTGTGAGCGATCGCGCCGGCGTCGAAGCTCGCTTCCGATTAACGTCTCTTTTGGCAGTAGTCACTGGTTGTTGGGCGGAGGGGGGGGGGGGTAAATGGGTGTTATAAATTCTGGATACAGTAGTTTTGAAACAATACAATGAAGATCCGGTGATAAATATGAGTTATTGGAATAATTAAACGTTGTAGAAGAATTAAATTGAGCTCAATTAATTTTGTTTGATAATTAATGGGTAAAAATCGCACTGAGAGAAGAATTAATGTTGTTTAATGATTATATTTCGATGTAAGATGGCACTGAGACGAATACCTTAATTTCATTGGATGAATTTGAATTTAATTTTTATTTGTGTTCATTAAAATCAGATAAATAGTTTTTTAAAACGTCAACTCTGTTCTACTTCATTCCAGTTATTTCTGATTGTGATGTAATATTTTTTAATATTATTTTAGGTTTTGTAAATTTAAACAAATGTCTTCTTTATGTGAATAAAGATTTTATTGAATAGAAGGGAAATTATTGCTTGAATGGATTGCTTTATAATCTATAAGGTCACACCCTATCTATGAACTAATCAATTTTTAAGAAATATGTCGTTAAAATGACCAGAAATATGTGATTTGAAAATTTTTATTGAAGGTTTTTATTCCATTCGAATGCGTCATTTCTCCGTGTGCACCCAAAGAAATAGGTTATGTGAATTAAATAAACTTCAATTGAATCAAATAAATAAATCTGTTTGAATCTCAAACGTAATCTTCGTCAGAATGATGCGTCTCTCTCTTAAAATTTCGGATAAAAGTTTTCCCTCCTAAAAAAAAACATGTATCCATCAACTTTATTCCCCCCCCCCCCGTCAGTCTGCTTCAGGTTCACCAACTCCGCAAAAAAAAAATCCCCAGAAAAAAGGTCATCCACGTTAAAATAAATCTCCCCAATTCCAAATAAACCATGTACACTGTCCAATCCCCCGTCGATTTTGAGTGGTAATTTTTCCCTCATCAAGCATCACGCCCGTGTATTTTATCGGTAATTAAAACTCAACCGGGTGTGCAGAGGCGATTGGAATTAATGGTATAAAACGTATCCCGATATCCAGCGTCGCGTGAAACTGACGTGCACACACGGTTGTACCGGAGTTATTACCGTCGAAAAAAAAACGAAAGAAGCGAAAAAAAGGGTTGAAGCCCAAGGGAAAATACGTTGAAGGAAAAATGTGTGAAAATAATGACCAGGGAGAGCTTTATTCTCCCCTGAAACATTCAATCTGCACCAGGTGACTCCTCCAATCTTTTTTTCTCTCAATTTTCCTCAATCCTTGAAGGAAAAAAAACATTACGAGGTATTGAATTTACGTATAATATATAGCTTCACGTATAAACGAACTCATTTTCCTTTGCTGGCTTTTCTTCAACGAGTGCAAAAGTGAATAGTGAGGGTGCACCGTTGGCTTCGGATTACGAGGACTTCATAACGCGTATGGAAACGATTTCACCCTGGCTGAGGCACGAGTGTGAGCTTAATTAAATGTCTATAAGTACTTTGGCTAAAGGCGAGAATGAGTGGGTGAGTGAGAGTAAGATTGCAAATAGAAAGTTAACGTCAGAGGCTCTATCTGTCAAAGCCTTCCAAGTCTTTGGCATTCGACTCTAACCGTTCTTTCCTCTCATTTCAATGAACCTCTGCGGTTTACACAAAAGCCATCTCGCTTTCTACATTCGGCTCGGGTTAATTGTATTTTATATATTGAGGCATTTCACTTCTCCACTTACTTTTGGTAAATTCTGCGCTAAAAACATTTTCCGAGTCGTGTTTAAATGAAAAGAGGAGAAGCTGAATGATGAGGGAAAAAGCAAGCTGGAGGGGCCGGGGGGGA
>NW_021680503.1:0-5553 GCF_001412515.2 Diachasma alloeum | reverse complement strand
AAAAAGCAAGCTGGAGGGGCCGGGGGGGGGGGTTTGGGTGTGCACGGTGGACAGAGTGAATAAATTCTTGACGTTTTCTTGTCGTTATGGTGGGGAGTGCTGGAGGGGGTGGAGAGTTGTAGGGGCTCTTTCGTTATGATTATTGCGGAGATCTTGGCCTCTGAGGGTTCATTTGTGAGTGAATGATACATCACAAGTCATCTTTTGTCTAGGGTTTTTTTCGTTGGGTTAAATGCTGAGACGGTAAGCGGGAGGGGAACTCTCTTTGGAGTTTTGGGGGCGCTGGACTAAGTTGTTGGTGTGAAGGAAGTTGTGAGGGGGAAGTTGTGTTATTAAGCATATGCTCGATTGGCTCAGAGAAATGACATGTTTGAATTAAATGAAACTCTTTTTTATCGAAATTTTTCCATTCATGAATTGATAATGAGAATTTTTTTAATTATAGTCAATGAATAATTCATTCCAAATAAAGGATTATTATTAAATATTTGCATACCAATACCATATATGCCAATATTTATTCTTTTCGCCACACAAAAAATCATTCTATTTCTAACTGATCCCAAGCGGGAATTTATTATGGTTTAATTGAAAATTCAAGGAATTTTATCATTAAAAATTCCAAATTTCAGAGAAACTATAAATTTTATTTAAATTATTCCATGAAAATTGATAGATATAGGAAAAATTCAGGTAAATACGTTCTGGAATTTTTGAAAAAATGGAAAATTCAGTGTTATTTGGTACTGAATATTTATGTTTTGATTAAAAAATCAAATGAGTTGGAAAATTTTACACTTTCTACAGTCAAAAAATTTCTAATTTCATTGAATTTTCAATGAAATTTGAAATTTTATGATTTTTTTCCCCTACATAAAATTTAAGGATATCCTAGCATCTTTCACAGTTTGGTACATAAATTATAAATAAACAATTCCAATTGTTTAAACTTTGGGAAACCTTATTTTCTTAGGCACCAAATCGATTTCTGATAAAATTCTGAATATGACTAAATTTGTTACGATTCCAAGCAAATGATTTTTGGGGTGAACAATTGATTATTCATAAATTATTTACAGAAACTATGCAATGCTATTATGCTCGTAATTTTTTAAAATTGCAGTTTTTGAATTATTTCATTAATCTTTTTCCCAAAGGAAAACTTTCTAATTTTTTTTATTTTTAACGTGTTTTCTAACGGTTCAATATCGAAATTAAAATTTAGGCCTGCAAAGTTTAAATAATAAAATCATTGTAAAATGTCCAGAAAATTAGGGTCAACTGGGGTTCACATGAAAGTTCTGATGTTTTCTAAAAATAGCGAAAGTACTTGGATATCCTTAATGTCACTCCTGAAAAAAAAGAAACTCCAAAGGGAATGAACGATGAGTAAAATTGATAGTGACTCGACTCCCATCTCTCCACTGGGCATTTCATTCTGCCCTAACGACGGCATTATGCCCCGATTAATCTTCCACGTGTATATTGGTACTTCATTATCCTCCTCAGAAATAAATACATAAATATGATTGAAGGACCATCGCTCGGTGGGGTCTTGTTGGAAACTCCCAGTTAAACTCAAACAGCCAGGAACTTTGTCATTTAGCCGTTAACGAAGACCGAGGAGTTTACATTGCATTAATATTTTTCATATCAACGTAATTAAAGTCTCGGGGCGAGGTATCGGGAGATAAGGTGAAAAAACAATTCTCTGTTATTTCAGGGAGGGGATGTTTGCTCGCGGAGGTTATGATATCAGAAAAGTTTTGGAGTTTAGATCGAGTTTGAGACGTTTATGTGCTCAGTTGAGAGTATTTGGTCGATTAATTCTCAAAATTAACAATGAATCGATACAAATTAATTATAAATTAATTAATTGGATGAAGTTGATTAGTTATGAATTAATTGATAATGAAATAAATTCGTGTTTTTTTCACTGCGAAATTTTATTTTTATTTTCAACAATTTGAATGAAGAAGATAACATTATTTTATTTATAAATAGATGAGGTTGTTTTCAAGATTAGTTTCTGCATTGAAGAAAACCCAAGACGACGCACTTAAGCACCTCAAACTCCCCCCCATTGATATGCAAACGAAGTCACTGATCATAAAATTCTCACGCCATATCGGTACTACGCCTGCACAGTGCAACCACCTCGCGTTTTATTCCCGAATATCCACATTATCCCGAATGATACGCGGGGTTAAACTTCAACTTGAGCGTCATAAAGTGAATGGCCCCGCAACGAGAGACCAAAAAATGGTAAAAATGCTAAACACGATGATGCCTCTATCGCGCGTGAAAATACTCCTGAATAATATTAACCCCCCGGGAATTATTAAACCCATTTTTTGTCTCATGTTCTCACCTCGCGAATTATTTTATAAATGATTCAATTAGCGAAGAGGAAAAAAATATAACCATCACTTCTCCTCTATTCCGGATAATTAACATCCGTCGAAAAAATTCTTATGCAAATAATTCTCCAATTGCCCCCGTAATTCATGAAAAAATTTCATTCACATATTTTTTCTCCTGCGGTAACCTCAACCGTCAAATACCACCAATTCCCCCTGCGTTCCCCTGCAAAAAAAAACATTGTGTAATATTCTCACAATATCTATGCAAATATTCGAAGAATGTTTGTACCTGGATCAAACAATCGCGCAGACAAAAAATAAAATTAGGGTGACACATCATTACAATTGTCTGCGCTATCATGCATTGTATCGATTATTTATCATCCCCAGGCTCAGGAAAACATCCTAAACATAATAAAAGAAAGGGTGGAGTTACAGTTGAAGTCGTATCGACGAATTTACGAGGTATTTAAAACTCGTCTCGTCACTGGGCATTAGAAAATATCGACTAGTCCAACGTCCCCTCGTCATATCGACGAATTTATCGTCCTGATCCCGTTGAATTCAACCAGTCACCCCAACCCCTCCCTCTCCCGAGATTGTTTACGATATTGACTCTTCCCTTTTATGTTAATTCAATGTCCGAAATAGCAGTGACATACGCACACTAGCAGTCCAACCCATTCCCTCTGAATGTACATTCCATTTGGTCCTTCAGCGGGATTTTGGCTACGACAGAGAAACCCCGAATATCGACAAATTTACGAGGAAACCGACTCTTCAGTCGTCAACTCGAAAATCTCACCCTCTCCGAATGTGCGTTGCTATGCTAATTGGTCCAATTAGCATAGGAAGTGCCTTGGGTACCTTTCTGAATGTCAACTGTAGAGATGTCGGTGTATGCCCTTCTAACATATCTGCAACTCACTGTCTTCCCCGGTTATTCCCACATTTACATTTCTATTCTGGCAATGGTTGCTGCCTGGAGTGCCTATATTTGTCGTACAATCGACCGCAATTACCAGGGCGCTACCTGCAAAACTACCACATTATATCGCGGCTAATGGGCTGACGCGTATGTGGTATTTACGAGGTATTTGGGAATTTATTATTCGTGGATTTAACTCAGAGGATGAGGGGGGAGCGGTGGTGGAGGTACTGGAGACTTTGATCATTCGTCTTATTATGGTGATGGGGATTATTGAATTCAATGGGAATTAGCCTCTTCCACCTTTCGAAGGTGGGGAATTGAAGGAAATTCGTATTTTACAGTCGGAGATGTTACGGATCTATTGGAATTGAATTAACTGTTTGTTTCATTCAGGTGGAGAATTATTCTATGGTTTTGAATTCATCCCCATTGCCATGTGAACAATTGTTTTATTTGTAAAAACGGGCTTTGGTTTTTTCAATTTTTAGGGCGATTTTTCGGAAATGGGAATTATTCTGGTGAGAATTTTTAGCTGAATTTCAAAATTTCGGGGGAAAATCAATGAACTGAAAATTCAGCATAATTTGACAGTGAATATTTATGTTTTTACGAAAAATTCAAATAAATTGGGGAATTCTTGTCTTCTTTCTATTGACGAATTTGGAATTCCGTTGGATTTTCCGTGAAATCTAAAATTTCGTTTTTTTTTCCCTCGACATGAATTCAATGTCACTCTCCTGAGAATTGCTAGTCAACTTTTCAGAAAATTTCAATTTTGTTCCAATAATGTAGGCTTTGTTTAAGGTACAATGTGTATTGTTTATTAGAAGAACTGTATTTAGACGTGTTCCTAACACTTAGTACGATTTTTGGCTGTACTGGTAAATTTTTTGTAAAAGTTCAAGGAAATAGTTGTTTGAATTTTAAAATTATGCAATAATTTTCATTATCATGTGCAGCTGAAAATTGAAATTTCAAGGAATTTCATCGTTTCAATTACAAAATTTAATGAAAAATTAATGGAAACGGTAAATTTCAGTGCAATTATCCCGTGAAAATTAAGAGAAAGCAATAAAATTCTGGTAAATATATTCCTGAATTTATTCAAGAATTTGTCGCTGAGCTTGAATGAAAATTCATGAAACTCAGGGAATTCTCGGCTTTCTGCTGTTCAAAAATGCAAAATTTCACTGAATTTCCAAAAATTTTAAATTGCTCCTTCATTTTCCTCAACTTAAAACAATTTCCCGACGACAAATTGTTTTGAAACCCCACGTATTGTCGAAAAAAATCGTGCGGTTCATAAAATATTTATGCTAATGACGCAATTCAATTTTTAAATCATCTCCATTGAAATTCAAATGAACATTGATGCCGCGAGACGATCTCGGTGCATAGGAATTGTCGAATTTAACTTGACAGTATACCCCCAGGAGTGTAAAATCAGTCCAGCTTGGTACACTTAATTGGCATGGCTAATTAGAGAGACACATAGCAAGTGGGCGCCATCGAACGTCACTCTCTCTCTCTATCCCCCTCTCACGAGTCATGTGGTTACACGTACAACCGATGTTATATCCAGGAGAGTGGAGGCCAAATCCAGCGGTCGAGAAGGGAGAGTTTGAATATCTCCTCGAAAATCAGGGGGGAGAGTGGAAAGGGGGGGGGGCATTCGTATGTAAACTTGGACGCGGAAACAGTCGCCGCAGATTCACTCACGCACAATATACGTCCAATGGTGGTTTCCCCGTGTGGTTTGGTCATTGAGCATTGGGAGGAGTAGAGGTTTTTGAGGCAGGACGGGCGGCAAATATGGTTTCATGGATCTCGATGGAGATTGCTGAGGATATAAATGGAATGAAAGATGTCATTTTGAGGTGGAAGCGGGGTCATTCGATGTGGCTCATTTGAGAGACATTTATTCGAGGCATTGACAGTATATTGACGACTGTTGTAGGGCCCGTGAAATTACGCATTCATTTTGGAAACATGGAGGAAGAATATTTGAGTATTTGCATCATTAATTTTTTTGCTCAATGTTGTGTTTCGTGTTATATCATTAACAACAACGGATATGTAATTGAAAATTAATAATGTGATGGAGAACTTGATGAAAACTACACACTATACATATAATCGATTCTTGAGGAAATTTGGGTTCCCTGTAGGCAGATGGACGGCTCAGAATGGCGTTTTTCCACTTCCTAGGCCTTTATACAAGATGAATTGAATTAATTTTTTTTGGCACTTTCGTTTTTC